>NC_142385.1:2235000-2370000 GCF_059441005.1 Hippichthys cyanospilos
CTATTATCATCATCCTCTTACTTCTTCCTTTACCGCCACTAGCAATTTTAGAAGCCATGTCTAACAGATAAAGTTTGCAAAGTCTTAACAACATTCCTTCCTTCCGTTTTTGACTGATTTTCTCTCCTTCCTTCCGTCCTGACCAGCTGTGCCATCAAGCTAGATGAAGGCGTTCGACCAATAGCATATCGGCATTTCCGTGACTGACACCGTGACTGAACAGTGACTGTGACATTGCGTGAGCAGATGATTTCGTTAATGTAGGAAAGCGAGGTCAATTGTACGTACACGTTGACTGGCAAAGCGTGGCGAAATCATAGTTGTAACCATCACGAATATACACACACATTTAAAATTAATACCATGATCTACTTTACAGTTAATTATATTAACATGAATACACAAAGGATAAATGACATTTTCCTCTGGGGCGACCTGACTTGAGCCGAGTGGAGACGGAGGTGAGCAGAGACCAACCCGCAGAATTTATTGATTTATTTTTTTAAACAAGAACTTTTCTCAAACTAAAACATATCACCGGCGATTTCCTTCTCTTTAATCCATAATAGAAGAAGCCTCTCCATTTTGTTGTCGATCGAGGTCCGTCCCCCGGCAAGGAAAGTCTTGCCCATAGAAGATTGCCGAGCGGTTCCGTTCATACTTACGAGCAAGGTTAACTATGCGTGTCCCTCCTTCGTATTTTTTTATTATCTCCTGCTTGGTTTCTATTGTCATCATCCTCTTACTTCTTCCTTTACCGCCACTTGCAATTTTAGAAGCCATGTCTAACAGATAAAGTTTGCAAAGTCTTCACAACATTCCTTCCTTCCGTTTTTCACTCATTTTCTCTCCTTCCTTCCGTCCCGACCAGCTGTGCCATCAAGCTAGATAAAGGCGTTCGGCCAATAGCATATCGGCATTTCTGGGATTGACGTGACGCCGGCCAATAGCATCTCAGTGACTGACTCCGTGACTGACACCGTGACTGAGACAGTGACTGTGACATTGTAAGAGCAATAGCGTTCAACATTTCTGTGATGAGCGTCAACTTCTAAATTAGTTGACGTAGCAAAGCGAAAATAAATGTACGAACACAATGGCCCGCATGTCATGTTGTTCGTAAGACGGAAGGTTTGTGCGTAAGTGGGGGACAAAAAACTCCGCGGTCCACGCTCGTAAGTCGAAATGTTCAAAAGAGGGTGTTCGTAAACCGGGGGCCAACTGTATATAGATATGTTTTCTATATACATATTTGTGTGTATATGTATATATGTGCACACATTTTACTTGATTTGGCTTTTAGTGTGAGTGGCCAAAGAGGGGTGGGGGTGTCACTGAAAGTTGAAACCTCTTCCCTTTCGTAGGAGTTGTTTAACTAGTTCTGCTCTGCTGGCATAAAAATGGTTTGTTTCCAAGATAGCATCTCCGGAAAAGCTAATCATCATTGCAGTTCTTCTAGAATGGAGCTATAATAGCTGATTGTTGAAGTCCCTAAATAGAATGCCTTGAATGACAAGCATTATAACCACTTTCCATGTTGCTATGGCACACAGATTAACACTTTGCTAATATAGTGATTTTTTTTAAGGTCATTCTCAACATAAATTTGCACTCCCTCTAGTCTTTGATTTTAATTAATCATTGGATAAGTTTGTTTACACACAGATACTATTTGTTAGAGTGGAAACAAAAAAATAAGATTTTTGCCACACAAACTGCACACTTCACAACAACCACAAATGTATTTTTTTAAATACATGTATTTTTTAAGTACATTTTAAAAACATTTAAATACATTTAAAAAAATGTAGTTTTTTTTTTTTTTTTTTTTTTTTTGCAAAGCCTCCCCAAAGAAAGAGAAAACATTTCGCACACCCGCCCATCCCCTGTGACTATAAAAGAGATAATTACTCATTAATATTGTGTAAGCATACCTAAAATTATCCTTTGAACATTAACAAAGGAAAATAATACTCAGCAAATGTTAACTTTACTTTTTTTTACAGGGTTTATAAAGATTATACCTTATTCTGAATCTGGAAAAAAGCTTAAATTTAATGAAATTTAAAAAATAAAGTCAAACCTTTGTCAAACAAGAAACGTCTTTGACCAACTGAACCGTTTGATGCTGGAAAACAAAAAAAGAATGTTTGATAATAACTGTAAATTGATCTGGAACATTAACATCAATATCTTTGACATTTTTACCTGAAAAAAGGTATAAAACATGTCTATTTTTCAACATTTTTTTCTATATCACTTTAATGATTAACAGCAATTTAAAGTTTCTAACCCCTGCAAAACTTTGATAATGAGTGTGCCACAGCACCAACTGATGCCATAGATGGGCAAATACACTACACAAAGCCCATTTCCCAATGCACCCTACCTGCTATATTTTTTTTTATCACCGTGTATGAGACACACCAACACTTTGGCAACAATAAAAAACTATAGCAAAACAAAATAATATAATGTTTTGTAAACTCTTTATATTTTCTTGTTTGTACAGTATCCGTAAGTTATATATTTGTTGCGCTTTAATTTAAGCGTACTTCAAATTTCCCTCATTGTGAGAGCTCAGTGAACGCCTCGGCAGTGTAATGTTGAATGTGCTCGAAGCAGTTGTTTTTCCTTTTCCTCACGACACATTCATTTTAACATAAATAACAGTGGCGGGCCTTGACTTTCACATGTACATCTTCTGTGAATAGATTCTCGAATAGATTCCCCTCATGCGCACACATAAATATTACTGGGATACACAGGCTATTTTTCAGAGCTTTCAAACGTCAATAAACCCACATCAGCCATTAAAACCTGTCATTATAAGTCATGCTGTCAAAACTTAAAAAAAAAACATTTAAAATAAATATCCACGCAATTTTATGGAGTCCAAATTATAAATCACAGTTTAATATAAGAAGAACATCATTTTATTTCTATCCTATTAATTAAAAATGAACAAAATAATGCACACAAATAAAAAATGAAACAATCAAGAAAATGTTTGCACTCACCAAAACAAACAGTGGTCACAATCGATCAGTCTTTTCAATATCTACCGATTTTTCTTGACATCTTCATGCTCTTTCTCTTGGCACTGAGATGTGCAGTGTATCCACTCGGGTGTTTCCAAAAGTTTTTTAAAAGCACCGTAGCCCATTGAGGAGCTCTTTTTACCTTCAAACTGAGATGTACAATCCTGTATATCCACTCAGGTGTCCCAAGAAGTTTTTAAAAGCATCGTAGCCCGTGTGTCTAGTCATGCTTTGGTGCCTCATTGCTGCCTTGGTTAAACAATTGAAGTTTGCAAATCCAGTGTAGCTCCAAACACCAAATCGATCATTTGCAAACAAAAGGCACTCCCAGCAGAACTTCCATATTTTCCAGACTATAAGCCGCACCGGTATACAGTGATCCCTCGTTTACGTTCCAAAAATAGCACGCACAAAGAGAAATAAATCCGTGAAGTAGTCAGCTTTATTTTTTTTTTTATTTTTTTTACAATGCAATATACAATATATTTTAAAGCCCCAAATGTATTTAAAACAAGAATTTTAATATAGTAATACAAGGTTGGAAACATTGTCACTCACGTATTTCACAGTCCCAGCTGTGTCTGTTTCTACTGAAGGCGCAGGAGTCTTTCTCTGAGAGAAGAACATTTTTATGGGTAGTTGTTGGCGCTCTTTCTTTTTCTGAGCAAGAAGATTTTTATAAACGCATATGCCTAGACATCAAATTAAAGTGAAGCCTTTTATAACAATACACTTGAAATTTTAATTTCTAACAAAAGAAATCTGGGTAAAAGATTTCCAAGATTTCCAAAGCTGTGCATTTCTTCGTTGCTGTCTGTGTGCCTACGTTAGTGTGTGCATTTGCTCTCAGCATGCCTACGAGTCACGTGATTGGCTCCCAGAGACCAAGGTGTCAATGAATGTGCTTACTAGCATGATCTTAACGTGTACGCACACAGGCGGTTACTGGAGAGACACAGGAGAGACGAAAGCGAGCTTTTGGATCCCCTTGCCTTTTTGTAAGAAATTGACAAGTGAAAAACCAATTCAGTACAGCATCAATATTTTATTTCTAGACAACAGTAAAGCCCCTGAGCCAATCAAGATTCAGAGCACAATGCACTGTAAAAAATATCCACACTGTAAAAAATCCGTGAAGAGCAAAAAAAACATCTTTTGCCTCGGATAAACCGCACTGGTCTATAAGCTGCAGGTACTTGGTGGTAATATGAAACTTCAGTTTTCTTTATATATTGTTATAATTGTCTACCACCTGAAACATCCTCTCTTTAACAGGCTGAACATGTCTGCATATTTAGTTCCAACATTATATATAAAAAATGGATTGATGGATAGATATTACCAACAGAATACTGCAGTTAAATAGCAGTTCAAACTGGAAATCAATGCTTTGATAGCATTATGTCTCCCGATGTTTAATCGAGAGATTATTTTAGTGAACATTGCACCCACTGCAAATAAATAATATATACGATAATGAATTTATAAATCCAATCATATGTACTGTATACCGTCTATCAAATGTACGTCACAAACCTTTATCTTATTCAGTTTAGACATTTTTAAATAATATTTTTGAAAGTATATTTTAAAACTCTTTTTGAGCACAGTCATTGAGTCACATCTTTTCAGTTTTATTTCATAGTTGTTCCATAAATTGACTCCTTGAACACACATTTGCTTGAACGGGTGAAAAAAAACAGCAGATAAGCCGCACTGGACTATAAACCGCAGGGCTCAAATCATGATGAAAAAGTTGCGGCTTATAGTCTGTAAAATACGGTATTTGCAGGGTTAGCTCACACCCCTGGTAGCCCAATCAGAAATATGGCCAAATCAGGACAGGCTACCTCTCTCGCCAAGGCCAACACCAGCACCGCCTTCCTGCAGTGAGCATCCACTTACGTTCAACGTGAGACCTCTAGTTGGCGACCTAATGACTCGATTTGCTATTACAGCTGTCCATTAAGTTATACGGGTCGCTCACACATCCATCTGTGCTTGTGCAGAAGCCCGCGCCCTGTTGATGCGAATGCCCTGGCTTCTGGCTAAGGCAGATTACATACACCCTGGCGACAAGTTAGCTGAATTCTAATTCGCTAAAAACTTCATCTTAAAACTACAACACTAGAAGGAACATAACCAAATGAATATGATGTGAAAAGAACAGAATATGTAATGAAATTGACTTTCTTTATAGTTATTATAAGTATTATAGTTTATTATAGTTATGATAATAATGTCAGGTTATGTTAGGCTAACAGAGAAGGCCTTGCTGGCCCTGATGGCCCAAACTGTGAAACGGTGAAACTAACCCCAACCCACCAACAAAAAGAGGAGCATATTTGTCCAATGTATGATATTAGTAAGACTGAGTGATAATCCTCCTTTGTCTAAAAAGATGAATGATAAGCAGGATGATGAATTAAAGAAGCTGCCACACACTGCGTGAAAATGGAGTCTAATTAATTTTCTTTATTTGCAGCACTTTTATCTTAATACTAATAAATTCATATTATGCATACACTAATTAACATAGGTTTGGATTGCCCGTCATACGAGCAATTCGAGTTACGAGCATAGCCGCTGAATGGATTAAGTTCGTAACACGGGGACCCACTGTACATTTTATTTGTATAGCGCTTTTCTAGACAGTCAAAGACACTTTACAGTAATACAATAATCGTAGAAGTTGTACACTTAAAAACAATTAAAGACACAGTAGTATAAAAATTTTAAAAGCAGTACACATAGAAGAGTTACAAGACGCAGGACAGAACAAGAGAACACTACATGACACGGTACAGTAATCACACATTAATAGCAGTTCTAAAAAGGTGAGTTTTGAGATAGGATCTGAATAGTGGGAGGTCTACAGTCACGGATGTGTTTTGGGAGAGAATTCCAGAGGGTGGGGTTACCGATGGAGAAGGCTCTGTCACCCCAGGTCCGGTGCTTGGTTCTGACTGGAGGGGACAGGAGGTTGGCGTCAGAGGACTGGAAACTGAGGGTAGGGGTGTGACGGTGGAGCATGTTGGTGAGATAACAGGGGGCCTGGTTGTGGAGGGTTTTTTGGGTGAGGAGGAGGATTTTGAAGTGGATGCGTTGAGGGATGGGGAGCCAGTGGAGCTTCTGGAGGACTGGAGTGATGTGATCACGGGAGCAGGTGTGGGTGAGGATGCGAGCAGTGGAGTTTTGAATGTATTGGAGTTTATTGAGGATTTTGGTGATGAGCCATAAAAGGATGCTATTGCAGTAGTCGAGTCTGGAGGTGATGAACACATGGATCAAGGTTTCAGCGGCAGAGAAGGAGAGTGATGGACGGAGCCGGGAGATAATTTTGTGATGCAAGAAAACAGTTCTTGTGATGTGGTTGACGTGGTGTTGGAAGGAGAGGTTGCTGTCCAGGATATCTCCGAGGTTACGGATGTGAGTGGAGGGAGTCAGAGAGGAGTTGTCGACAGTGAAAGTGAAGTTGGGAATGGTTTTGGTGAGGGATTTGGGGCAGATGATGAGCATGTCAGATTTATCACAGTTGTGTTGGAGGAAATTTCAGTGCATCTATGATTTAATTTCAGTGAGGCAGTTGGTCAGGGTGAAGTGAGTGGTGAGGGATTTCGTGGAGATGTATAGTTGGACGTCATCAGCGTAGCAGTTGAAATGGAGGTGGTGACGTCGGATGATGTTACCGAGGGGAAGCATGTAGAGGATGAAGAGAAGTGGCCCAAGCCCCGATCCCTGAGGGACGCCTTATGACAGAGGGGCCTTGTATAAACCATGCTTCAAGGCTTGATTGGATTGATTAAGAAATAAATAAAATAAATAATAAATAAAACATTCACCCAAGACATGGCAAATACTTAGCACACAGGGCAACACAGCTAACTTACTTGCTGATGGGAGACTGCTAAATGTACCAGAATCACTCAAACTGAGTATTGACTTAGCCGTCAAAATGTCATGTTCGGTCATTTCAAACTGAATTTATTCAAATTTTTTGCCAATCGTTTTTTATACAGTAAAATGGGTCTCAATTGACAGCTAATACAGTATATTAGAGGGTGAGAAAAGCACAGGCATTTGCCATGGAAACATGTGGGAAACATTGCCATCTCAGTGCTCATTTTACCTCTGAAAACGGTTGAATCCCTGGGACTCGCAATACTAAAAAACTATTGATCTCCTGCTAGGTCCATTGAATTACTAGCTTACATAACTTAAAATCTGTTCACAAGACCAGTGGTGTTTGAGAAAAGTTGATATTGCTGGAAACTTTCCAAACTTCTGATCAGACTGTTCTGTCAGCATCCGTGCAGTACACTTTTCACATTTTCCTTCAAAACTGAGCATTATTTTGTAAAGGAAGAATGTTGTTTTGATTGCAGGTATTTTTTGATTATTTAGGCAATATGACTATATGAATAACCCATTTGGATATAAACAGGATATCATATTTTTAATAATAGGGAACAAGGGAAAAAATGTTTATTTTCCTCTGATTTTGTTTGTCTTTATGAAATTTGTTTTCATATAATAATATTAATATAATAATAATATAATAATATTATTTGATCCAGCTGTTGTATTGGATACCATCATATTAAGCAAGCAGGCTTGCTGTTTTAGTTGCTCAGTTTGTGCAGTATGTATCCTTTTATGTAATGTAAAAGACAAAATAGCTGAATAATCCTTGCTTTTTCTCTATTTATCAGTGTCTAAGTGGGGCTAAAGGCCCAACATCATTAAGTCAAGATGAAAAGATTCAGGCGACATGGCCAGGAGTCTCAGAGAGATAGACTCAAGCAGGAACTCTTCCAGTTCAACAAGGCAAGTGACAAAACATAAGCTCCTCACAGTAAAACAAATATGTTTGCTTTAATATGGAATTTTACAATGCATTTCATCTGAATCCACAAGGAGGGAATTGGGCTACATTATACCACATTATTAAGACATTTGCACTTATTAATGTTTAATGCATTGACACTTTTTTTTTCAATTTGAAATAAAAGACTGCATTTGAATGCACCACAATACATGCAATACATAATTAGGGCTTATGCCATTGACTTGTACCATATCATATGTCCATCCATCAATCTTTTACCGCTGTGTTCCGGGGTCGGGCCACGGTGGCAGCAGCTTGAGCAAGGAAACCCAGACTAGCCTCTCCCCGGCCATTTCGTCTAGCTCCTCCGGAAGGATCCCCAGTCGCTCTCAGGCCAGCCGAGAGACATAGTCCCTCCAGCGTGTCCTGGGTTGTCCCCGGGTCCTCCTTCCTGTGGGACATGCCCGAAACACCTCACCAGGGAGGCGTCCGGGGGGCATCCTACCAGATGCCTGAACCACCTCAACTAGCTCCTCTCAATGCGGAGAAGCAGCAGCTCAACGCTGAGCCCCTCCTGGATGACCGAATCTCTCACCCTAAGGGAGAGCCCGGACACCCTGCGGAGGAAACTCATTTCGGCCGCTTGTATCCGGGATCTTGTCCATTTAGTCACAACCAACAATTCGTGACCACAAGTGAGTGCAGGCTCAACCAGTAAGTAGAGAGCTTTGCTTTTCGACTCAGCTCTTTCTTCACCACGACAGACATCCGTCGTGGAGTAATGCGGATGCTGCACCGATCTGCCTGTCAATCTCCCGTTCCATCCTACCCTCACTCGTGAACAAGACCCTGAGATACTTCAATCCCTCCTCTTGGGGCAGGACCTCATCCCCGACCTGGAGAGGGCATTCCACCCTTTTCCAATTGAGGACCATGGTATCGGATTTGGAGGTGCTGATCTTCATCCCAAGCGCTTCACACTCAGCTGCGAACCGCTCCAGTCAAGACCACTATCATTGTGCCTGTCCACAAGCAACGCACCATGACCTGCCTGAATGACTACCGTCCCATAGCGATCACCCCAATCTCAATGAAGTGCTTTGAGAGGATTGTCATAACGCACATCAAAAAGACCATTCCAGACACCATGGACCCACTACAATTTGCATATCAACAGAAACAGTCCATGAATGATGCAGTCAACACTGGCATTTACACAGCACCCTTGTACTTGGAGGGCAAGGACACGTATGTAAGAATGCTCTTCGTTGATTAAAGCTCAGCATTTAACACAGCCATCCCTGACAAACTGAAGGACAAGCTCTTTGCACTTGGTCTGGCATCCGGCCTCTGCAACTGGGTGCTGAACTTCCTCACAGGCAGGCCCCAATCAGTAGAGTCCACAACCGCAAATCCAGCACCAGGACTTTAAGCGCTGTGTGCTGAGCCCCCTGCTTTACACATTCTTCACCTATGACTGTGTTGCCTTCCAAAACAACACCAGCATAATTAAGTATGCAGATGATACTACATTCATCGGTTCGATCACTGGTGGGGATGAGACAGAATACAGGAAAGAGGTCATCCGTACAATACACTGTTCAAATCTTCCTTCAAAACTGAGCATTATTTTGTAAAGGAAGAATGTTGTTTTGATTGCAGGTATTTTTTGATTATTTAGGCAATATGACTATATGAATAACCCACTTGGATATAAACAGGATATGATATTTTTAACAATGGGGAACAAGGGTGAACATTTTTTTTCCTCTTATTTTGCTTGTCTTTATGAAATTTGACCTTGTGGCCTGGTGTCGCAGCAACAATCTCCACCTCAACACGGACAAAACCAATGAACAGGTCATAGACCCAAGGTGGCAGGTGGAGCCGCACAATCCAATATTCATTAGGGGACTGAGGTGGAGAGGGTAAAAGCCTTCAAATTTCTCTGCACCTACATCAGCGAGGATCTCACCTGGTTCCACAACACTTGACAGATCATCAAGAAGTCCCAAAAGAGACTACACTTTTTGCGGAGACTGAAGAAATTTGGCATGTAAAGTAAAGCAGTAAAGACTCTTGACAACCTCTCCAGATGCACAATCCAAAGTGTCCACTCCACCTCCATCACGATCTGTTACAGCAACAACTGCACGGCACAAGACAGGAAGGCTCTCCAGCGTGTGATCAAGTCCCCACAGCGCATCTGTGGAGCAGCCTTACCCTCACTGCAGCACATTTACCACACCCGGGTTCTGCGCAGAACACACTACATCACCAAGGACAAAACACACCTACAAAATGATCTGCTTGAAATGTTGCCATCATGCAAACGCTACAGGAGCCTGTGGGCCAGGGCGGCCAGACTGGAAAACCGCTTCTACCCACAAGCCATCCAGATTCTCAACAAATCCCTCACGAACTAATCTCCCTCTTACTGCATGCATAAACAATATCTTGCACTAAAATTTTGCACTACATGATATTCTATACTACATTATCAGCACCATTGTCACTGTTTGTTGTTTATTGCTTTTTATTTTTATAATTTATTAATATGCCAGCTTGCCCACAAACAAGACCTTGGTTTTTTGCTGTGATGTTTACTATAGTCTTCCACTCTTCATCTTCATACATTTCATCCACACTTCCAACCAATGATTTACACCAGAGAACTAACAAACATTTGACCAAATTGACATAAGCCACGGCTATTATTGCAAATATTCACCAAAAGCATATATGTAACATACCACTTTGGGCTGTCACATCTGACATTAGCGTTGTTAGCACATCATTAGCACTTTAGCAATGACATAAAAAAGAAAGCATGACCCCAAACCAAACTTAAATTTACATGCTCAAAATACTCCCCTCCAAAAAAATGCTCATGTGGACTTGCAAATGATTCCGGGATCCCTGGAAATGTAAAATAAAAACATACAAATTATAAGTCCTAAAAAGTGTCTCTCTCATCACTCGTCACCAACACACCGGCACCATCTCAAGGCAAATCAACTGCTACAATTAACATGTTTAATTTAAAGGGTTTAGGAGGTTTTTTTTTGTTTTTTGTTTTTCTTTACATGATGTACAGTATTTTGATTACTATGCACTCATGTAGTAATTCTAGTATGTTTTTGTTCCCACTTTTATGCATTTTTATAAGTAAATAATATTCATTTAAAGGGATTAGGAGCATTTTTGGGGGCTTGAAACAGATTAGTAAAAAATTAAAACAAAATAAAAAATGTAAAAAGCAGCTCTACTTGTGAAAAATTCACGTTACGAAATTACTTTCAGAACGAATTAATTTCGTAAGCAGAAGTACAGTGATCCCTCACTACTTCGCGCCTCACTTATAGCACCCTTAGTGCATCGCAGATTGCAGTGGGGTGGGGTGGGGTGGGGGTGGGGGTGGGCATATTGTGGAGAGATGTGCTATGACAGTTTCCTGCATGCAAGACAGACAAGGATAAATGCACTTGCCACAGACAGACGTCGAACTACTGCAGTACACATATTTACTTAAATCTTAAAATATAAAAGCTATAAATTAAGGTGCTTGGTATGTTCAGTAACTGAACAGTTACCCCTTTCCATCCATTGAAGTCTCGAGGCTGCCACTGTCATATTAGTGGTGCCCGGAAGTTGAATTAAAGTCAAATCTGTACATAATCAAACCTGATAATGAGTTTACATTTAAAATACAATGTTATTATAAAAGTCTTCTAGGTAAGAGATTTCCAATGGTCCGGTGAATGTCTTTGCTCCTCTGCCTTGGGTCCCACCAGAGCAAAAGCCTGTGTGTTTTACGATGAGACTGATCTTTTCAACTATTTATTTTTAGACTCAAAGGTTAGTTTTTAATGTAGCTGTTCATCCGTTTCTTTTATTTTTTGTTTCCTTCTTCTTGTCTCTAGACTGTTGAACATGGCTTCCCCCACCAGCCCAGTGCCCTGGGCTACAGTCCTTCTTTGCAGCTGCTGGCCGTTGGTACTCGTTCAGGAGCCATCAAATTGTATCCTATTTACTATGGTTATATCTGTCTCATATGTTTAAATTGACAGCATGACCAGACACATTAGAAACACGTTTCTCTAGTCTTTAGAATTGTGGGACTTTTATCTGCTTGTCAGATAAATGTATTATAAAAATCATACGACATGCTTGTCAAAGGTAAACTATTTAACCAGTGGTTGTATTTATACTTTGCGTTTATGTTGTGCCTTGGAATGCTCACAGTTTTGATTGCTTGGTATGATTTCAATATGATCTAGAGTTGTCTATAACCAAAAGGCAGGTATGGAGCTCCGGGTGTGGAGTTTATGGGATTACATGATGAGAATGCCGCTGTCACACAGATACACTTTCTGCCCCACCAGGTACATTTATGCATCTCAAAGCATGTTTTTCAATATTTTTCAAGGAGTGAAGCTTAATAGCTGCTAACACTGTCTTGGATATCATTATATGATTACATTATTTGACGTATGTAATGTAAGAATACATTTTATTTAGGTTGAACTGGTGACTCTTCTGGATGACAACAGTTTGCACATGTGGACTTTGAGAGGTCACACAGGGATTTCAGAATTCCTAGAGATCGGACGTTTCACTCTCACTGGTCCGCTTGGGTAAAATTATTATTTTTCTTAGTTTGTTGACTACTAACCTTTAAAGGGACAGTGTGTAAGATTTAGACTGTTTTCATTACGGACAACAGGAGGTGGTGCATTTACAGTTGTCCATAGCTATAACAGACATGGCAGAGTCCGGGGGAGCCCCCCCCCCCCCCCCCATGTAATATAATATAATGACAACTACTGTAGACCTACCGTTATATTTAAATCCTTCTGTTGGTTGTTAATAACACTTTTATTTACAAATGTTTTTCATTTATAATTTAATTGATTCCTTTTTAATGAAAACCAGTCTAAATCTTAAACATTGTCCCTTTAAAAAACAATTAGGTCTTAAAAATACATTTATACTTTATACTGTATACTTTATACCTTTATACTGTATGTATGTGTAGACTATACAGTCGGCCCCCGGTTTACGAACACCCTCTTTTACGAACATTTCGACTTACGAGCGTGGGCCGCGGAGTTTTTTGTCCCCCACTTACGCACAGACCATTCGCCTTACGAACAATCTGACATGCCGGTCATTGTATTTGTTCATGTATTTTCGCTTTGCCACGTCATCAAAATCAGTAGTTAAAGCTTGTCACGGCAACGTAAAACGATATTGCTCTTACAATGTCACAGTCACTGTCTCGGTCACTGTGTCAGTCACGGTCTCACTCACGGAGATGCTATTGGCCGGCGTCACGTCAATCACAGAAATGCGGATATGCTATTGGCCGAACGCCTTTATCTAGCTTGATGGCACAGCTGGTCGGGACGGAAGGAAGGAGAGAAAATGAGTCAAAAACGGAAGGAAGGAATGTTGTGAAGACTTTGCAAACTTTATCTGTTAGACATGGCTTCTTAAATTGTAAGTGGCGGTAAAGGAAGAAGTAAGAGGATGATGACAATAGAAACCAAGCAGGAGATAATAAAAAAATACGAAGGAGGCGCGTGCATAGTTAACCTTGCTCGTGAGTATGGACGGAACCGCTCGGCAATCTTCTAAGGGCAAGACTTTCCTTGCCGGGGGACGGACCTCGATCGACAACAAAATGGAGAGGCTTCTTCTATTATGGATTAAAGAGGAGGAAATCGCCGGTGATATGTTCTAGTTTGAGAAAAGTTCTTGTTTAAAAAAATAAATAAATAAATTCTGCGGGTTGGTCTCTGCTCACCTCCGTCTCCACCCAGCTCAAGTCACGTCGCCCCAAAGGTAAATGTCATTTTTCCTTTGTATATTTATGTTATTTAATTTAACTGTACAGTAGGTTATGTTACTCATTTTTAATATGTGTATAAAGTCGTGATGTTTTTACCTAAGGTTTTTGTACGCGTTGCACGCATTCACGAATTAACATAGGTTTGGATTGCCCGTCATACGAGCAGTTCGAGTTACGAGCGTAGCCACTGAACGGATTAAGTTCGTAACACGGGGGCCCACTGTAATATATATATATATATATATATATACACACACACACACATAGTCTACACATACATACAATATAAAGGCGTATATGTATTTTTAAGACCTAATTGTTCATATATATATATATATATATATATATATATATATATATATATATATACACATCAGTGGTTCTTAACCTGGGTTCGATCGAACCCTAGGGGTCTTAGGGGTTCGGTGGAGCCTTCGCTGCAGAGGTCTACCTCTCAGGCTAGTCTGCAGTTAGTTGGCACAGTCATTGAAAGTGTGCTGCTCTGTGATTTCCTACCGGTCCACTTTGAGGTCACTGGTTTATGCAGCAGAGTGAGACATCCCTATCAGACTGCTATGAGAGGGCTGTATATGTGTCTGAATGAGACTCCCTTCCGGTCCGTTACGAGAGCGCTGGATAAGCAGCAGAATGAGACCTCCTTCTCAGTTGGGACCACACACCAGAATTAGCCCGTTATCTCTCGAGCGCAGGCAAAAAAGCTCATATATATATATATATATATATATATATATATATATATATATATATATATATATATATATATATATATATATATATATCTCGTCGGTGTAACTTTGAATGCACTCGAAGCAATTGTTTTGTTTTGTTTTTTTTCCTCATAACGCTCGAGTTTATTTTGCCATAAATATCCGATGTTGCACAGCATCCGTGTTCCACCAAGTTTATAATGGTATGTATATGCCAAAAGACCGCAATTAATAATCAAGTCAAATGGAACACCTTTCTGTGTTCTCTAACAGGTCCACACAGCTCTATACCTTGCCACTCTTAATCGGATCAGCTGCAAAAATCATAATCTTTACATTGTCCTATTTGTTTGTGAACAAGGATGGAATCAGACAGTGGTTCAGTCTGCTCGCTTTTTTTTTTTTTGAATGAATACATAAGCAGGGGCAGCTCGATGATGGAGTGGTTAGCACGTCCATCTCACAGTTCTGATTCCCAGCTTCAAAGCCAGCTTGCTCCAGCCTTCCTATGTGGAGTTTGCATGTTCTTCCTGAACCAGTACGGGTTCTCTCCGGGCACTCTGGCTTCCCCCCACACTCCAAAAACATGCATGGAAGGTGTATTGAACACTAACTTGTCCTTAACTGTGATCGGGTGCGTGAGTGGTTGTTTATGTGCCCTGTGATTGGCTGGCAACCAGTCCAGGGTGTCCCCCGCCCACTGCCTGAGGACAGCTCGGATGGGTACCAGCAAGCCAGCAACCCGAGTGAGGATAGGAAGCTACAGATAATGGATAGATAAATACATAAACAAAGGCAAACCACTTTAAAGTAAAAGAAATTAAAATGATAAAATCAAAGAAGTTTTCCTGCAGTCACAGTACATGTAACATGAAAACAATTATTTAGGTATGATTAATGGTCAGTATTTTAAGATCTCTTAAAATAGTATTCTACAAGATGACTAACTTCTACCAAAGTTACTGTCTGTTAAGACACATTTTCAGATAATTGTTTAAAGTACTTTATAAATGACTGCTCAATTTTTGATCAAGGCTGACATGCAGTGGTGCTCAATATATACGTACTACACAATTGTATGTATGTTTACTGAATATATTTTATATGTAAGCTACGTGCAAAGCAGAAGAACTAATTGGTAGAAAAGATTTTGACGCACTTTGAGACACTTTGCATTTGGGTGTCACATCCTGGAACGTTAACTTTGTTTTATCTTTTGCCTTAACTCCTCAGTGCCTCACCAAGTGTGACAAGGGTGACTGCAGTGCTGGCCCATACTTCTGGGGAACTTTTGCTGCTTGGAACTGAAGGGGGGCATGTATTTGTTGTTCAGGTCCCTGGCTTCAGAGAACTTGAAGCGAGGAACATCAGCCTTGCTGAAGTTGCAAACAGGTGGGAAAATGAATAGCTAGAAAAATATTGTTTAATTGTATAATGTAAGAATGTTCATCGGTAAAGGACACTTTGGTCATGCAATAAATGAATTAAACACTGTACATATAATTGTACAAAATCAACAAACGTTTAAGTGGCAAACAGGGATGAACATGCCCTTGCACCCCTTCTTAATAGAGAATGATCATCAAAAAAGTCATATCTTGAGTACCCTGTTCAGACTTACGTTTGTTTAATCAAATTTGTCAAATGAGGCTTGATTGTTTCCCATAAATCAATCTAAAGTTGCTACCTTCTTGTTCAAATTAGTGTATGCGTCTTGTCTGGCTTTTTTTTTTTTAAATGGTTGACTAGGCTTTGCGCATTTAGTGTTTTTGATGTTGTTCAATGAGTTTAAAAAAAAAGGGGTACTTTGCCATATAATTTTAACTGACTTTTTACTCAAAGGTTGACCCCATCATAGCAAAACTGTAATCGAATTTTTACCCTTTCAACGTCCCTCGTGACACGTGGGCATTGCCAGACCATTTCACTGAGGCATTTGCTAGTTTATGATATTCCAGTAACAGGTGAGGGCCGGCTACGGAAGAATTAAACAATTTCTGCGCAGTTATTAATTTGCATCCTATTCGCCATGGATGTTGCCGTTCTCCCTTCTCCTCCCATGTGAAGTTAGGTACTGTAACTACTGTACTGTTATAACCATCATTAATGCACCCCCAAGAGAGGTATATCCTCCACATCACCCAGACCCTAAATGCCATGTATGATTAAAACAACAACTTTAAAAAAAAAAAGGTAAATGAAACCGAGAATATAATCCCTGTGTGAAGCTTTGTTATGGTGGTGGGGTTGTGTTGTTGCTGCATCTGCGTAATGTAATGCAAATTCATCTCTTTCAGCGTACCAGATGATTATTTAGGGCATAAAAGTTTAGAACATGTTGAAGCTTTACAGGAGAACCCACTCAATCCAAATCATGTTGCCATTGGTTATGGACAAGGTCTCATTGTCATCTGGGATTTTCAGAAAAGGTGTGCGATCCAGCACTTTCTGGCTGCTCAGGTAGGAAGTGATGTGCAAATCAACTGAATGTTTCATGACTTGCTCTGTACATACAGTAACCCTGATATTTGTTTTTTGCTTTGTCCAAACACAACAGCCACTGGAGAGTATTTGCTGGACTGAGGACAGAGCATGCATTCTTAGTTCACACAGTGATGGAAGCTATTGTTGTTGGACCTTTGGTGAGGAAGATGGAAATGAGGTGGAGAAATCAGACATTCCTTATGGTGAGAATGCTCATTTCTCACTTTCCTATACTGTTCTATGAGAAATTTATTTTCCTTGAGAGGGTGACACACTGACTTGTTTTCTTTTTTTCTCCAGGACATTTTCCTTGTAAAGCCATTTCTAAAATAGTTCAGCTGCCTACAAAAGACGGGTATGTTTTCTTGTGTGTTAATCACTCATGCAGTTCAGGCATATCTGCTTGTGTTCTGGAATGTTGTATACTTTGATGTTTACTGATGAGTGAGATAGATGGGATGTAATTTTAATCATGTACTTTCAATCAAACTGACACACCGACTAAAGTGCACGTTTTTGAGATACTATGGTTAAAAAAAAAAAAAAAAACAATGGCGGACAAGGCCAAGACAACTCAATGAAGGGAGAGTGAGGTGTATTTTTACTCTCTGTCTATCCCTCACAAGCGAGCAAGACATCATTGGCACCACACAAAATGTCAGGGCCAAAAACCTCACTTCTCCTCCACCTCAATGTAATTAGTCATTAAACAAATTGAAAATATTCTGGCATATTCTAACATTGAGCATGCAGCATGGAGTTCATGTATTTTACCAGTATATATGAGTCCATGCTCAGCAATAACAAACAATCAACATTTCATAATCAACATTTTCCATCCATCCATTTTCTTTAATCTTTTGATAGATTACGGGGATGCTGGACCCTCTCCCAGCTATCTTTAACCATTCACAGCAAAGAGTGTGATGGGTTTGGGTACTTGGGATCATTTTTGATTTTGTATCTGTAAAGCATGGAAGTTATGCAACTCTAACCGTTTCTATGATTTTTTTTCTTTTTTTTTTGTGGCTGTTTCACCTAGGGAGGCATTTACACAGAAAAAAATTCTCAAAAAATGATCAATAATGAAAAACCACTCCTAAAATAATGTTGAGTGATTTTAAACACAATATGGAAATGTTAAGGATTCTATAATATTAAGAAATGTTATTTTTCTTGCTCTCTGGAATGATTGACTAACGCTTGTTCATTTTTTGTAGGACACCCTTCCTCTTCTTCAGTGGTGGCATGCCCAGGGCAAGCTTTGGGGACAGACACTGTATTACTGTAATTCATAATAAAACACATGTTGCACTGGATTTCACTTCCAGGATCATTGACTTTTTTGTGACCAAAGATCTTCATACTGGTAGGTAGAAAAACAGAAACATCTATATTCCATAATTTTAACGCTGTGGCGATCCGTGAGTTTCACAGGTACACCTTCTATGATGTCAGACTCTCAATAGATACCCCTCATGCGCACATGTAAACATTACTGGGCTACACAGGCTATTTAGCTTTTAAACGTCAGTAAACCCGCATCACCCATTAAAACTTGTCACTATACGTGATGCTGTCAAAACTTTAAAAAATTAATAATAATTTAAAATAAATATCCACAAAATTTTATGGTCCAAATTACAAATTGCAGTTTAATAAAAGAAGAACATCATTTTATTTCTTTACTATTAATTGAAAATGAACTAAATAAATAAAAAAAAGGCTTGCACTCACCAAAACAAAAGGTGGTCACAATGGATCAGTCTTTTCAATACCTCCCGATTTTTCTTGACCTCATCATGCTCTTTCTCTTTATAGATGTACAGTTTATTCACTCAGGTGTTCCCAAAAGTTTTTTAAAAGCATTGTAGCGCATTGAAGAGCTCTCGTTACCTTTGAACTGAAATGTACAATACTGTATATCCACTTGGGTGTCCCAACAGGTTTTAAAAGCACCGTAGCGTGTGTATCCAGCCGTGCTTTGGTGCCTCGTTGCTGCCTTGGTTAAATAATTGAAGTTTGCAAATCCAGCGTATCTCCAAACACCAAATCGATCCTTTGCAAACAAAACTATTTGCCAGGGTTAGCTCACGCCCCTGGTAGCCCAGTCAGAAATATGGCCAAGTCGAGACAGGTTAGCTCATGGCTACGCTACGCCTCTAGCCAGAGCCAACCCCGCATAGCTTGCTTGTTGAGCATTGCACTGCCTTCCTTCAGTGAGCATCCACTCACGTTCAACGTGAGGCTTTTAGATGGCGATCTTATGACTTAATTTGATATTACAGCTGTCCATTAAGTTATACGGGCTGCTCACACATCCATCTGTGCTCGCGCAGAAGCCGCGCTGTGTTGATGCGAATGCCCTGGCTTCTGGCTAAGGCAGATTACATACACCCTGGCGACAAGTTAGCTGAATTCTAAGGAACGTAACCAAATGGATATGACAAGAACAGAATATAGAGAATAGTTTTATTTAAAAAAAAAAAAAAAAAAAATATATATATATATATATATATATATATATATATATATATATATATATATATATATATATTTGGTAAAAATAAATTTAAAATGAAATTGACTTTCTTTATAGTTATTGTAATTATTATAGTTATGATAATAATGTCAGGTTATGTTAGGCCAGCAGAGAAGGTTTTGCTGGCTCTGACCGTCTGGTAACTTAAATAATAACGTCACTTTTCGTCTGAACTCGTAACAACTTTATTATAGACAACTGCCATCTTCACGTTCACAACAACTACATTTCCCATGCTTCCCCAGCACTCCCATCATATCCCAATAGCAACACTGCCCTCTTAACAGTATGACATGTGTAGTTGGTTCTCCAAATAAAACAACAATCTCAGTCTCTTCAAAAAAACAACAACAACAAAACAAAACAATAACATAAACAATAGAACTTTACATTTTACATTTGAAATAATATCAGAACATGAATGTGTTATAAGCATCGAATGAACAGTGTAAACTAAATTTGCAATTCACTTGATTGTTCAATGTCCTTCATAGAGCGCCTTCAACAAGAAGGCTGTAGATGTTCCCTTTTTTGTCAGACAGTCGGCCAGTTGATCTTTGGTGTCCGACCATAGCACCTGTTGAACTTTTTCTGTTTGGATCAGCTCTTTAATGGAGCGGAATCTCGGAATCTCCAAGCGAAGTCTTTTCTCAGCAACAGACTTGGTAGATTTCAAAGCAGCCAAAAGAGAATGATTATCAGTGACACAGATTATAGGTCCAGGTCGATCTGAATTACCATCATATAGCTCAGATAATAATGTTGACAAAAATATGGCATTGTCAATTCCCTCAGACATAGCTAGTGCCTCACCTGCTAGTTTACTCCTAACAATTCTCTTAATCTTCTTTGACTGCCACGAAATAGGAGAAAATTGTCCATTCTCACCCGTCAAAACAATGAAGTGGCCACCTTGAGTACCCCCATCAGAGAGGTTTGCAAAAGATGCATCAGTGAAAACAACCAACTTTAAGCAATCATCTTTCCCTAAGTGTTGAAACTGCAATTCAATTCTTTTGGTTTTGATTTTTGCCACTACTCGGTTTGCTTCCCAAATGGTGTGTATGGTAGCACATTTGAGATTTAATGCAAGATTACTGGCATCAAACGTAGCATCAGGTCTGCTCTGTCGAGCAACCCACAAAAGTTGCCCTATTTTGGATCTGAGCTGATCTCTTTCCTCTTCAGTAATGGGTAAAGCTTGCTCAGCTGCTCATGATGGTGCGAGACGTATAAGCTGTAAATGTTTCATGTATGTGTCTTGATGTATTTTTACTCTTCGGTCAGAAGTTACAAAATCCACACTGACAAAGGAGAAATTGTCATGAGCTTCGCAACCGATGCTGAACTTGTCTTTGAGATGTGTCATGACTGTAATTTCAAAAATTGGAAGACCCACCCCAAATGAAACCATCAACATGACAAGCCAGAATCCTTATTACATTTTTTGTTTTTGTCCAGCCAGTAAAAAACTGCTGGGTCAACTTTGGACACCGTACCTCCTGCTTCAATAATTGCATTCTTAACTCTCTTGTACCAATACAGAGAGGCATTAGCTAATCCATACACAAACTTTTTCAACTTCCAAAGTGTACCTGCACAGTTAGCTTCGGGAGGAGGTTTAAAAAAAATGTCTCTCGACAGTTCCATGCCTTGTAAAAAGGCTCACTTAATGTCCATTGAATGAAGTTGCCATTGTCTTTGACAAGTCACTGCCACAAGAAGCCTCAATGACTAAGAGGAAAATGTTGGTGAATCTTTCTGTAGCTCTGAGATTTGCAGCTCCTCAAATCCTCTTGTGACACACCTTGCTTTTGGTACAAAACCAGTCACTGGTACACACAGTGTACACACCCATCGTGTGGATACATATTTTTGTCCTTTGTCCTCAACCGTCTCAAATACATCATTGCGTCTCCACTTTTGTATTTAACTTGTCTTGGCGTCGTCAAATGAGACTTCTTTTGTCATAAATTTGTCCTCACATGCGTTGCATGATTGATTTTGATCCATCTGGATTTGAAGATCTTCTAATTGCGTCACATCTGCAGATTCGTTGATGCCAGCAACTCCCAACAGGCTGAAGCATCTCCAAATTGTACCAGTTTTTGTATTTTCCAGTCACTTTTCCGGCACGTCCCAAAACCTTTGCTGTTTGTTGAATACCATTTTCTGGATTCTTGAATGTTACAATCTGGCCAGTCTTAAATTGACACTGTCATCACTGTCATCATGCTGTTGTCCTTCTGCCCACAAGTTTTCCATACTGGACAACGGATGTGTCTCTGTGCTCTCAGCATGCATCTCTCCAGCTGGCTCACCAGTCATGTCATTGTCACATTGTTGCCTGTTGTTGTTGTACTGTTCATCAAAAGCAATTTGAGAGTCCTCTTCATATTCCTGAGTAACTTTCTTTAGTCTATGTTGGTTAACTCGAACACAGGTGCCTCCGTGTCTAACAAAAACAACGGCACCATCCTGTCCAATGACCTCACCAGGCCCTTTGCAGTCTAGCTCACGCCCCTGGTAGCCCAGTCAACAAATGGCCAAGTCGGGACAGGTTAGCAAATAGCTATGCTACTTCTTTAATGCAATCAGCCAAAGCCAACACCACGTAGCTTGGTTGTTGAGCATTGCACCGCCTTACTGCAATGAGCATCCACTCACGTCATGTTCGACGTGAGACCTCTAGATGGCGATTTTATGATTCGATTGGCTATTGTAGCCGTCTATTAACTTCAGTGCAGTATATGGGCTTATTCACATATCCATTTGCGCATGCGAGGATGCCCGCAACTGTTGAAGTGAATGCCCTCGCGCCTCCGAGAGCAGGCAGATTTTAATTGGTTAAAAACTCCAACTCAAAACTACAACACTAGAAATAGCGTAACCAAATAGATAAAATCTGACACAAAAAGAACAGAATATGGAGATTAATTTTACAAATAAAAAAAATATTGTATATATTTTGTAAAAATGAATTTCAAATGAAATTGACTATATTATAGTTATAATAATTACTATAGTTTATTATAGTTAAGATAATGATGTCAGGTTATGCTAGGCCAGCAGAGAAGGCCACTGCTTTAACGACAATATTTTGATTATTTCATACTTGATCATGACATGATTGTCTACTAAACTTTTAAACTGTATGAAGTTGACTGTCTTTTTTAATGCAAATTAATTGCATGTGTTTCCCATCATCACTCCACATGCCTAGGGGACCCCAGCACATTAGTGGTCTTGGTTGAAGAGGAGTTGGTTGTGATTGATCTGGAGACAGAGGGCTGGCCAGCCATAGAGACACCTTACCTCGTTCCACTGCACAGTTCAGCAATTACTTGCTCACACCATGTCTCTGCTATACCTCTCAAACTGTGGGAGAGAGTGCTTGCTGCCGGAGAACTGCAGAAGACAAATTACTCAAAAAAGGTAATATCATTTTCCCCTCCTAATGCACATTACCATTATCAATTGGTTCCTAAAAAAAAAAGATGAACTAAAGCTTGCAAATGTTTTAATATATAAGGAATGGTTTCATTAAGTGCTAAGCATACATGTGCACAATCTTGCTCAACAAGTTTGATGGTGATGGGCGGGAACAAACCTAGAGTAAAAAGCAATATCTAGAATTGATAATGACTGAAAGATATGTGCGTATTTTTTCCATTTTGGATATGATTTGAACGATCTACCTGTCTGCCGTATCAACAAAAACAACTTTTCTTGCATGTCATGGTAACGTCGATATGCTATTGGTCTTATAAGGTCACAGTTACGGTCTCAGTCACGGAGATGCCGATATGCTAATGGTCGATTAAGGTCACAGTCACAGTCTCAGTCACGGAGATGCGGATATGCTATTGTCCAGCGTCACGTCAATCACAGAAATGCCGATATGCTATTGGCCGAACGGCTTCATCTAGCTTGATGGCACAGCTGGTCGGTGTGTTGTGAAGACTTTGCAAACTTTATCTGTTAGACTTGGCTTCTAAAATTGCAAGTGGCGGTAAAGGAAGAAGTAAGAGGATGATGACATTAGAAACGAAGCAGGAGATAATAAAAAAATACGAAGGAGGCGCACGCATAGTTAACCTTGCTAGTGAGTATGGCCGAAACCGCTCGGCAATATGTACAATTCTCAATAACAAGGAAGCTATGATAGCAAGCAAGTCTTCTAAGGGCAAGACTTTCCTTGTCAGCGGACGGACCTCGGTCGACAACAAAATGGAGAGGCTTCTTCTATTAAGGATTAAAGAGAAGGAAATCGCGGTGATATGTTCTCGTTTAAGAAAAAAATAAAATAAATTCTGCGGGTTGGTCTCTGCTCCCCTCCGCCTCCACCCAGCTCAAGTCACGTCGCCCCAAAGGTAAATGTCATTTTTCCTTTGTATATTTATGTTATCAAATTTAACTGTACAGTAGATTATGTTACTAATTTTTAATATGTGTATAAAGTCGTAATGTTTTTACCTAAGGTTTTTGCAAGCGTTGCATGCATTCACTCATTAACATAGGTTTGGATTGCCCGTCATCCGACCAATTCGAGTTACAAGCCTAGCCGCCGAATGGATTAAGTTCGTAACACGGGGGCCCACTGTACATTATTTAGTGACCTGAGCTCAACAAAACCTTGATTTTTACTTGAACTTGGTCTTGCTGTGTTATAGATGTGTTATGGTTATGAATTTTCTTTTATGGAACCATGACTCTGCATGGTTTTGGTAACAATGACTTCCCAGTTACTGAGAAAGTAAAGACCAGTAGCAATCCTGCGAGCAAGTGAATGCATTTGACTTGCAATCAAATTTATTGAACCAAACATCAAGTTACAGTTGATTGGCAGCTACCTGGAAGAGGTGACTCCCACCTGAGTAATAAACTAATTTTCTTAAAATAAATATCAATTTCTGTCCACCTACACACATGCATATGTATTTATTAGGCATGGGACAAGATACAAATTCCACAAGGCAATATATCTCACGAGATGGAGTGCACGAGAACGAGATATGAGATTTTTGCAAAATTTTCAAAATAAGACAATATTATTGCCATTATTCCCATTTAAAAATGATGTATTTTTAATGAGTAGGCCGCAATAAACTAACATTTTCCATATGCTACTGTAATAACAGCTCAGTTGAGCATGAACAAAATAAAATATTTCACAAACTTTTCACACACTGCTTCAAGAAAATTTGCGTTTGAGCTCTTTTATTGTTAAACATGAAAAAAATAATACATTATGTTTAAAGTGCCAGACATTAAACAAAACAAAGAAAACTAATGCAAATTCTGTAATAACAACAGTGAGTAATAGTGAGTAAATACAATGATTTTACCGCAGGGCACCACAACAAGCCATCTGGGCTGACAGAGAAACAAGGCAAAATTACCAATTAAACGGAGACATTCAAGTCAAACAAATTTAACGCGTACCACGAGCTCGCTAGCTTAGCGAAGTGTGAGCTAATGCTAAAGCTCATTCATAAGCACGTTTACGTTTGGAAACAAATTAAAGTAACTCTTGCACGGGTGACAACTCACCTCTCACAAGCGCGCACACACACAGCTTCCACCGGCCGGTCTGTGGTGATCAAAAGGTTGGGGACCACTGCTATAGAGGGTTTTCACTTTTGTCACATTGTGGGGAGTAACCCGGATTCGCCACCATCATGGAGGGACTCGACAAAAGGAGTGCAATGCCATCATGTATATCTTGGACGGATTAAACAAAATGATCAGGGTCGAGACAAAAAAAAACCTTTGCAAAGCCTGTCGCCGATGCGAAGGCATGCATTGAAGGACTCAGAACACAAGCAAAGGCCCTGTATGTGGAAAAATTACAACTTATCGACGGTGTCGATCCATATGAGTTGGCTGACTCATCCTGGATAAATGACGATCGGGCTATTCTTCCCACAATTACATATGCAGATAAAGTCAACTACAGGTGTTTTTTCACCGAGCCCATACACAGCTGAAGATGTTAAATCCTACAAATGTTTGGAGGCTTACCAGATGGCATGTGGATGGGTGAGGGAGACGCAACATTTTCAGAAGAATCAGAACAATGTAACTCATTTATGCAACATAGCAAGGTAGCTTGATAATAATAATTATGCCAATGTCAGTTTTATTTATGTCATACCAAAGTCCCTTACATTAAAATAAGCACACAGAAAAACACCACAAGCAATAAACATTTTTACAAGTTACTATTAAAACGTCATAATTGCATTACAAACTTTGTTATTAGTTGCTTGCAATCAATATCTTCTTAACTGTAAAAAAAATGAGCGGAACAAATTCGGATGTTGTCCGAATTTTCTCCTGTCAGATCCTGATTGAGCTTTGCCAACCATAGGTGTCTCCTTTCCTCCGATAATTTCTGGCATTCCTCTCCTTGATTTTTGATCACTTTTGGAAGTCTGTAATAAACTAAATGTTTTTCTCGGTCTGCCCAATTTGTGCAACCCGAAACACGGCAATAATTGACCATTTTTTCTAACGATATTGCCAATATACGTAGTGCCCATGCAGTGTTATGGTACCGAGTATCTCCAAGATGGCGGCCTCCGGGTTTATGACGCGACTGATGACGCGTTGTGAAAACCATCTATTTGCTATATATGGCAGGGCTTTTTTTTCCATCAAAATCCAGTGTTTCAAAACCTCCGGCCAAAATGTGGTTGTGTGTGACCAGTTTCAACTGAGATTTGCATCAGTGCGCTACTCATTTTACCGCCGAAGACGCGAATACCGGTGACGTCAGAAGTTCTTTCTGATTGGACACGTCAGAGATGGAAGTTCTTTCTGATAGGACAGAATTTGTGACAATACTGCCACCTCGCAACGTAGCACACTTGTACACGAATTTCGAGCCGCACTTTGCGGTTTAATATACGTAGACGCGACTTTTTTAAATTAACAAACAGCAATGAAGAGTTTACGGTTGCCAACTAGGGCAAACGCGCTGCAAATGGCACAATACACACACACCGGTAAAAACGCGCTACAAGTGTTACATCGCTATTCCCAAAACGGAAACACATTTAGCAAAACGGAAACACATTTACCAGAATGGAAACACACACCGGGTGAAAACGCGCTGCAAATACCACAACAAACACACACCGGGTGAAAAAGAACTGCAGGTTGTGATTCTCAAAAAGGAAATGCGCCAGGCCACTAGGACAGCCATCGTGGGACCAGATCGTCAGTGAAAGTGTTTTCATTGACCAACTCTTTGGAGAAAGGTATGCTTTGCTTTGAATCTGTTTAAACTTTATGGCTTTTATGACTTAGAGTTATAAAAAATCAGTATAGATACTGCATACTTGAAGTCCAGGCATAGTTCATTGTTTTTCATGAAGAATTATGTCATTATTTTTCATCCTTGTAAAGTATGAAGACAAAAAAATGCAGTGAAAATGTTTGTTAGTAGAGGAGCTCAACCTTTAACTCCTACCCCCCTTTATGATTTCTATTTGTATTTCTTTTATTGTTATAGTTCGTGCATTCTTTTTTTTTTAAGAGGCTTTTTGCATCTTTCGATTTCTTATTCTTGTATGTACACATTTTAGGCTTGTCTGATATTATTCTGGGATTCCACTGTACTATGCCAACATGTTTTGTACATCTCTATGTTTATTTATTGTTAAAAAGTTGAAGTTGTGAAGGAAAGTTATATAAAAAAAATATGCAGTATACTAAACGTTAACACTATAATAGTGATTATAAGCAGCTCACGTGGGAGAGAATGCATGACATAATCATAATCATGTTCATTAGTACCTACTTACTTTAGTTAGTTGATTATTAAGACTCCTTTGAATATCAAGAAAAAACAAAATACACTATCCACTCCTTCTGATGTGGCCATGCAGATTTAACCCGTTAGGTGTAACGTTATCAGTTTCTCTCGTTGATGTGTACGGAAAACAGAGACAACATCTTGCGCTGAGCACAACCACGAGTTTATTCTTTTTTTCCAACTTGTCCGTCATTTCTCTATGTCCGTGTAGGAACATTAGGTAACACATATACAGCTTTGCTTTATCTAACATTAGGTGTATTAGCCATTCTGTGGAGCCACTGCCATGTCTTCAGCAAACTTTTGTTGACTGGCAAAAAGCATACAATTTGTAACAGTAGAGAAACAAACCCCTGGTGGAGACAGCCCAATCACAACTGAGTTTTCTGATGCACAAGTAGGCTCTATACCAGTTTTTTTTTTTTTTTATTATATATTATTAACACTATTTTATTTTGTTTATTATCGTTCTGCAAGAAAGATTATAACAATTAAGAGTAAACAATGCCCAAATGTTGCATATATAACTTTTTATAACTTTTGTTCCTTATGTGTGTTTGCTTTTAGGAAGCTCGAGTGTAGCTTCATTTTTGAAATTCAGAGTCATAAAAGAGAGAGAAGGGCATTCTACATCAAAAAAAGAAAATGACAAGAACTAGAAAAATGAAGGTACGGTAATCCCTCGTTTATCACGGGGGTTCCAAAAATAACACGAGTGAAGTGAAATCCGTGAAGTAGCCAGCTTTATTTTTTTTTTTTATTATTTCACAATGCAATACTAAACTATAGAATAAACTAAAAATCAAAATCTGTTTTAAAGCCCCAAATTTGTTTAAAACAATCATTTTAATATAGTAAGACAAATTTGGAAACATTTTCATTCACATATTTAACAGTCCCAGCTATGCCTCTTCGTCCTGAACCCGCACATTGGTATAAGTAGTGGTTGAGCTCTTTCTTTTTCTGAGCAAGATCTTTATAAACGGATATGCTCGGTCATTGAATTAAAGTGAAGCAATATCAAAACAATACACTTGAAATTTCAATTTATTGCAAAAGAAATCTAGGTAAAAGTCAGATTTCCAAAGCTGCGCATTTCTCCATTGCTGCCTGTGTGTCAACATAGTGTGTGCGTTTGCTCTCGGCAAGCCTACGAGTCATGTGTGATGGGCTCTCAGAGACCAAACTGTCAATCAATGTGCTTACTAGCACGTTCACACATGGCAGTAACAGGAGAGACAAAAGCAAGCTTTTGGATCCTCTTGCCTTTTGTAATAAATTGACAAGTGAAAAACCAATACAGTACAGCGTCAATATTTTATTTAAAGAGAACAGTAAAGCCCCTGAGCCAATCAAGATTCAGAGCACAATGCGCTGTAAAAAATATACACACTGTAAAAAAATCTGTGAAGCAGCGAACCCGTGAAAGATGAACCGCGATGTAGCGAGGGATTACTGTACTGTGGCCACACATAGTAAATATTTCTGATATCTTTAATGATGTTTCAGTAATTGTCTTATATTTCTTCAGATGAATGCTGGCAATTTGAAAATGAGTGGGGTCCCCTTAAAGCAGTGAGAAGGAAGTCACTTCCACCTGAGATTTAGCCTCGCTGGTCACCGCAAGAGATTTTGGCAGCTGCTGTAAATAAAAAAAAGTCATAAAGCATAAAGATTAAAAAGAAGATTTGGAATATTGTACTCTTGTGTTGTTGTCATGATGGTAGGCCTGTTATGAACATCACAGGAACAGACACAACTTTCACAAAACACAAGGATGCAATTGGATATGTTGTACTTTTACAAAGCCATGACATCATCCTGTTTCACTGTTAAAGCAGGGGCTCAGTTTTTGACACATCAAACAGTAGCCATAATGTTGGCCTATTCTAACTGAAGAGAGAAAAACGCTTCACAATTTCAGCATTTTTAGGGCCCGAGCAGCTACCGCTGCGAGAACCCTCTTATTTTTCTCCGGATTATTATTATTATTTACTGTGCAGAACTTTTCCATTTTTGAGGGCCTAAACATGCACGAAAAGTCACCAAATTTTGCACAGTTGTCGGGCCTGGTGAAAAATTTGATATTTTAGTGTTTCCTAAAACAATGAAAAAAAATTGCTCTGCAGTGCCACCTATGGTCGAAAAAGTGCAACTGGTCCCGGACCGCTTGACCTAGAGCTCCGAAAATTTTTAGGCATATGTAGGACCTAGAGACCTAAAAAGAAGTCAGTGTGAGCCATGTGCTCAGATGTACAGAAAAAGAGTTTTTGAAATTTTGAAATTTTTGAATGTTCATTTTTGGCCCATTTTTGCACGTTTGCAGGTCCCAAACTGCTCCTTCTTTCTCCTAAATTTACCCAATCCCCTTCAAATTTGCTGTGGTTCATTATCAAACATAGGGGCACAACTGGGCCAAATTTGGTGAAGATCCACCGACATATATGATAGGGGCGGGGCTTCAAATTATGTGTTCAATTTTTCCTTCGCCAAGAGTGACAAAAACCTTAATAACTGATGTACAAGCTTAAAAAAATCTAAAACTTCATAGACACATGGAGATTTATGCCTTTAACACTTTAAAAAAAAAAGCTATAGCACCGCCTAGTGGTTGATTAAAATGTCGTTTTTTTTACACTTTCATATATTGTGCTCAGTCTGTTTAAGTAAAATAACTGAAAATTGGTCAGAACACCATTAAGACATGGAATATTAAGGTTTTAAAATTTTACGACTTTTCGATAATGGGCGTTGTCTGCACGCCACCTCAAAGTCAGATGACTCGCCAAAACGAAAAAAGTGGCTGCAATTGGCCCCAAAATGGCCTTATGAGTGGAAAACAGCCTCTCACTCCCAGCCCGTTTGACCTCGAGCTACAAAAATTTGTAGCCTTATGTAGGACCTCGAGCCCTACAAAAAAGTCACCGCGAGCCATGTGCTCAGATGTACAGAAAGAGAGTTATGAATTTTTGAATGTGCACTTTTGGCCCGTTTTTGCTCATTTGCAGGTCCCGAACTGCTCCTTCTTTCTCCTAAACGCTTGACCCAATCGACTTCAAACTTGCTGAGGTGTTTTATCTGACTGAGAGGCACATTTGTTCAAATTTTTGTGAAGATCCGCCATCAAATATGTTGGGGGCGGGGCTTCATATTATGCCTTTGATGTTTACTTCGCCACATGTGACTCAAACCTTTTTAACTCAGCTGTACAAGCTTAGAAAAATCTGAAACTTCGCAGACACATGAAGACTTAAGCCCTTAACATGTGTTTAATAATTTCTTCAATTGCTTGTAAGGCCACGTAGTGGTAAACAAAAATGTCAGTCTGATGTCTCACCAAAACGAGCAAAGTTGCTGTATTTGGACCCAGGTGGTCTTATCTTTTCTAAACTTTATATATTTGATAGGTGTATTCCGCATTGGAATCCCATCAACGTATTTTTCTGTCGTAGTGCGTGCGCCACCTAGTGGCAGCAAAAAATATAGCATTTTTTAAACGTTTTTATGTGTTTAGCTGAGCCCTTTGAAGTAATATCACTGAAAATAAGTCTGACATGCTTCTAGACAGCCCTGCTGACCTCCACCAAATTTTACAAAGTTTCGATAATGGGCGTGGCCTCTACGTCCATTTTCATTCCAAAGTTTTAACGGACCAGTAAAAGCTGCTGTAGTTTGACCCAGATGATCTGATCTTCTCAGAATTTCTCAAAATTGTGAAGATCCCATGACTTGTAAGATGTGGGCGGAGCTTCAAATTATTTTGAATATTTCCTTCGCCAAGAGTGACAAAAACCTTAATAACTCAGCTGTTTCAGCTTCAAACCATGTGAAACTCTGCAGGGACTTTAAAAGTCATGCCCTAATCCAGCTACGTGATAAACTATCAAATCATTTACAGCGCCACCTATTGGTGGACAAAAATCACATTTTTTACACTTTCATGTACTGTGCAATGCCTGTTTGACTAAATGAACTCAAAAATGGTTAGAAAATTAATTTTTAATTTTCCCCCAGCATGCATTACATATTTTTGAGCTGCTATTCCGATATGGAGCAGCAAGAAGTTACGAATAAAGACAGGGCAACTGAAAAGACAAGCATGAGTGTGGTTCCACACAGTCCTCAAAAAAAAAAAAAAAAAAAAAACCCTGGTTGGGCCTGCAAATCAAGTTTATTAATCGGGCTGGGCCGAGTCGGGCTTTAATACCTTCGAGCCAGGTTGGATTTTTTAGGCATTAACTATAGTTTATGCAGTCAGCACATGATATAATCCATATATAAGGCGCACCGGGTTATAAGGCGCATCATCAGGTTTTTTGTTTTTGTTTTTTTTTAAAAAGGGTTTTGGGTGCGTCTTATAGTCCGGAAAATACGGTTAATTAGTGTGAAATTGGAACTAAAAAGTTAAGAACAATCATCATTTTTTCTTTTTCTGCATATATACTCAGGAAGTGATTTTTATATAGCTTTTTAAAGTGCGTCAAATTTTTAGCACCTTTGATTTCTTCAATGCAGTTCCAAAGATTTACACCTCTTGTCACACACACACATACTCGTTAGTGTGGTTCGAGAGTAGGTTTTTGAATTTATTTTCCTACTCAAATTATAAATTCCTTCTCTTGAGAAGAAAATTGTGTATCTTAACTGAAGAAACCGAAGAAAGAGGGCATTTGTATGGTCCCACAGAACTACTAATTTGTATTGCTTTCTTTTGTATTATGTACCGTATAATTATTCAATATTACTCTTACTGTATATGTATCCCCCCCTTTACACAGTTAAATGTGGTGACACCAGTGAGCAATAATTATAAATAGTGCCTTCTCATCAAGCTAATATTTGGATTTCTACATCAAAGCCACAATCGTAGCCATTTTGCTTTTAATTTTAATGATGTGCGGTCTTCAAGACATTTTAACATAAAAAATGTGTGTAGATGGACTCTTTCAATTTAAACGTCCTCAATCATAGTATGTGATTGTATATTCATATTTACCTTACCTTACCAAAGAACATAAACCTGTTTTTTTATATATTTTGTGACCATTTACCTGCTGTTAGCTGTTATTGTGTAATACTGTGAACGATGAAATCAAATTGTTTAAAAAGATTCAAACCAAAGTGTACCCTTTCTTTCTCCAAGAGCTGGTCAATGAAAACACTTGCACAGAGGATCTGGTCCCATGATGGCTGTCCGAGTAGCCTGGCGCATTTCCTTTTTGAGAATCACAACCTGCAGATGTTTTTCACCCAGTGTTTGTTGTGGCATTTGCAGCGTGTTTCCACCCGGTGTATGCTTTTGTTTTGCAGCACGTTTCCGTTTTGGTAAATGTATTCCCATTGTGTTGTGGCATTTGCAGCGCATTTCTGTTTTGCAGAGCGTTTCTGTTTTGAAGTGTGTTTTCGTTTTGCAGCGCGTTTCCATTTTGGTAAATGTGTTTCCGTTTTGGGAATAGTGTTGTGCCATTTGTAGCGTGTTTTACCGGTGTTTGTGTCGTGCCTTTAGCAGCGCGTTTGCCCCAGTCGGCCACCGAACAATCAGCCGGTTACATATAGACAAGGCCTTACTCACAATCCCCTCACTAGCTCGACCATAAAGCCCCTGCCCACAGAGAACACAAGCTGGGTGAATATCAACATGTCTTTCTCTTTTTCCAATTGATGGCGGATTGCAAGCAACAGTTCGGTGCATACCTATTGTACAAGAATGTAGCACTCAAGCCTATCAGCATAGTTGCCCTCCATTGAACGTCTGGCTCAATAAGGAAAGGAAATTAATCTCGTGGCACCGCCTGGACGAGAAGTCTTGTGGCGTTCGATCTCGTCCCATCCCTAGTGCGTGTGTTTCTGTGAGTATGTATGTATGTGTGTGTATGTACATTCGTATACATTTGTTTCGATGTCTGAGCTAACGTACATGCAAATACATTCATGTATGTGTGTACATATTCACACATGTATGTACACACGTCAGTCTGTATATACATACATACATATACATGGACGAACATGTATACGTCCATATGTATATATGTACCTACATGGACGTACGTCCATTAGCGATGGTAGCACTTATTCATAAATGTATGTATACACATATGTACATACATGTTAATGTATGTATGTATGTAATGGTAAATCGACTTTGCACTTTTATAGCGCTTTTCACATAGTGGTGGGTATGTAGGGTAATGTAGTTACATTATGTAGCCACAGCTGCCCTGGGACAGACTGACTGAGGTAAGGCTGCCATATTGCCTTGTGAAGTGTCTTGTCCAAGGACACGACACGACTCGGACAGAATAAGCTTCAAAAAGCCGACCCTTTGGTAACTGAACGACCCGTTCTTTTGCCTGATCCATGGCCGGCCATTATACGCTATCATTTCATGTTGTGTACAGAATGTAGGTATTCAATGGGTGTAACACCAATTTTCAAAGTACATACGGTAAAAGTAAAGTACAGCACAGAACATACACACACTTTGAAAATGTATTGTGTTTTGAGCATGTTGGCAGTCCCTGAACGTTACTTGATTCAATAAAGGTCAACCCAGCAATTCCAAGATTACCTTCGCACCACCTGGTTCAAGGCCCCCACTTACATGAATTGACAGACATATTTTGAATGATTGAAAACTCTTAAACATTGTCTTCTGTCCATTCAGCCATGGCCAATAACCGGAGGACAAACCTTGGCCCCAGATCCATCACAGAGAGATGTCTTGCTCACAGGGTCAGATCACCTCAAAGGTTTTTTCTTTTATGATCCATATTTGTTCAGTAAACAACATTCACAGTATCACATTTGCCTGTTATGTGTAGACATGAGGATGGAACCGTGCGTTTCTGGAATGCCTCAGGAGTCTGTCTGTACCCCATGTACAAATTGAGCACGGCTGGAGTGTTCCACACAGACACTGACCCCAATGACAACATGCATCAAGGTGCTGAAGGAGAGTGGCCACCTTTCAGAAAAGTTTGTATATGTTTAAAAGCACGACTTCCTTCCTTTTCTTGATTGCAATTATTGTACCTTAATCTTAAAAAGTAGCACAGACACTCCAACTTAACTGAACTGTTTAGCCTTTTTAAACAGTCATTGCATACAAAACATTGTACATGCAGCAAAATTGACCATCCAATAACAAAAGCAAAGAAAACAGTATTCATATTAAACCAATAATCACAACATTAAATATAGAATTAAAATCATATCAAGTCACTAAAAAATGCTACTCTGGAGAACATGCGTCTAAAGGCTTGCGGCTGAATTAAGAGGTTTAGCACTGTCAAAAACAGGTATGCATGATTAACCATTTGTATCCGTAATATAGTTTGTCAGTACTACGAGTAGTCAGTACAGTAGTATAAACGTTTTTCTTGGTAGTATGAATTTAAAAAAAAAAAAGGGGGATTTGAATATTGTCCCTGTGACTAGAAACCAAAATTGTGTGGATTTAAATTCTCGTGACTCCAAGTCTAAAACTTGTGAGTGCAAAGGCTTTTCAAAGCAACTCTCACTTCTACGACAATGAAACTTCACTCCGCACAACTTCCCATCTGTGCATGAACCTGCCATGCATGTTTTTGGAGTATGGGAAGAAGCCGGAGTGCCTGGAGAAAACCCACAAGGGCGCACGGAGAACATGCAAACTCCACACAGGAAGGCCAGAGCGAGGTGGATTTGAACTAAAGTCCCTGAACTGAGGCGGACATGCTAACTACTGCACCACCAAGCCTTAGAAAAGCCTTAGAGCAGGCATGTCCAAACCCAGTCCTCGAGGGCCGTCTATCCGGCATGTTTCGGAGGTTTCTCTCCTCCTACCACACCAGATTTCAAATGATCAGCTCATCAGCAAGCTCAGCGGAAGCCTGACAACAAACCTGATCATTTGAATCAGCTGCATTAGCTGACTGAAACATCAAAAACATGCAGGATAGGTGGCCCTCAAGGACCAGGTTTGGACATGCCTGCCTTTAGAGCCTTTGAAAAGCTTTGCTTTGTTGGCATTCCTGTTCATTTCAATGTCAGTAAAATGCCTGTGGCTTCTTCATGTACTCCGCCTCTGATTCCCATTACTGGTCACTCCAACGTTAGGTTTTTAGTTGTTTCATCATGGCGATTGGCTTTATCATGACGTCATGAAGTGGGTGGGGTAGCTACACGATGAGAGGCGGGGTTTCAGTGAGCAAGCAGTTTCACTTCATGGTTATAAATCCAGCCACCAAAACCTCATATTTGATAAATTGAAATATACAATATGTCAAAGATAGGATTTTATGATTTGACATGTTTATATGATATGGGCCCTTTAATGTTTTTCAAATATATGGAGTTGGAGTTACAAGTCAGTTTGCAAACTATACATGGACCGGGCCCGGATAAACAAAATTATTCATGTTATTATTGTTCATAATTCATGTCTGAGAATTCTGGTTTATTTTTTCAGGTTGGCTGCTTCGACCCCTACAGTGATGATCCAAGGCTGGGCATTCAGAAGATCCACCTTTGTAAATACAGTGGATATCTTTCTGTGGCAGGAACAGCTGGACAGGTGAGGCTACAGTTTTAGATTGTATTGGTAATATCGGTAAATCTACGATAAATTATTACCATGGTACAGAATTCTTAGTGTTGGCTGATCTTAAATGATCCACACTGTGCCAGTCCACCCACTTAACAATTTCTCACTGTGGGCAAAATAAGTCTCACATACAGTGTTGGCCAGTTACCAGTCTAGGGATGCAATGTCATGTCTGCCGCAGGGAATGAGTCTCCAAACTTATTTGCAGGTTCTTCTAAATTCTAACAATTTCCGTTGCTATTAAAGACATTGAAAAAATATGTTACAATCTCATGTTTGACACTTTTGCTGCATGTGAACAGATCAATCAATTGTCTTTTAAGATTCTAGTGCTGGAGCTCAATGACGAGGCAGCTGAACAGACTCTGGAAGCAAAAGTTGTAGATATGCTGCAAGGCCAAGAAGGGTTCCGCTGGAAGGTAATCAACCATATGTTTACAATAAAAGAAAATGCATGAACGTATTCTTCCTCGAAAGAACAGCACAAGAATTTTTGAGAAAGATCTTTTGTCTTAGCCACTCATCCTCGCTAAGGTTGCGACGGTTCTGGAGCCTATCTCAGCCCTGTTTTCAGGTAGTAGGCGCGGTACACCCTGAACTGGTAGCTAGCCGATGGCAGTCCTTTTTTGAGACCTGTATTTTAGTCTCAAATGAGTGACTAGTAAAAACAGATTGCATACAAAAGCACAGGAATAACAGAAAAACAACACACAGGAAGGCCAAAGTCTAGATTTGAACCCTCAATCGCAGAACAAAGTTACAGATGTGCTGACTAATCACCACCAATCTCCCCATTAATAATGATTAATAACATACACAACACATTTATATATGTTATCTTCATGGAGCTACAATTTGCATTTATGTACCTTCTCGGACTGACAGCCTGGTTAAGATGATGTCTGCCTCTTGACGATCTAAATTTCCTGCTTGCCTGGTAAGAAGACCCGTACCTTCCACCTGACCAAGATTATGCCTGTCCCTAAGTGAGTCGTTTAGTATGACCCTTCCTCTTCTCTGGAGCATATGTGGTTGAATCCGCAGGAAAACCTCTACCATTCACACTGGATCAGTCAATCACCCCTCCATTTCCTGAATGTTGCAAGTTCATCTTCACACCTCGGTCTAGAGTACACCCTTCTAGTCGCCCCAGTTATCCTCACTTGGGTCACAGGCATGATGTAGCCTATCCCAGCTGTCTTTGGGCAGTAGGCAGTGTACACCCTAAACCGGTTGCCAGCAGGGCACAGACAGAAATAAATATTCACCTTCACAAACACACCTAAGGGCAATTTGGAGTGACCACTGTACCTACCATGTATGTTTTTGAAAATGTGAGAGGAAGCCAGAGTACCCAGAGAGAACTCACACACAAACAGGGAGAAGATGCACCATGCAGGGAGGTTGGAGCTAGAATTTAGCCCCCTATCTCTGAACTGTAAGGCGAATGTGCTAACACCATTGTGCCAATGTACTACTTACATTCCTTTGATTTGTTTTTTCTTAGGGGCATGCACGTTTAGATGTTCGAGATGAACCAGTCCCGTTTGAAGCAGGGTTCCAGCCCTTCACTCTCGTGCAATGTCAGCCTCCTGCAGTGGTCACTGCTCTTAGTCTTCACTCAGAGTGGAAGCTGATTGCTTATGGTACCAGCCATGGATTTGGACTGTTTGATTACCAACAGAAAAATAGTGTCTTCATCAAGTAAGGAGACATCAACAAAGTTTACAGTTTTAAAATAAATGTCTTTCAAATGACAGGTGATGAAACTAGAAATAAATTGTTATCTCACCAGCCATCAGCCAGCTAGCTTTAACCAAGCATATTTTGACTGCACAAATTTTGTGTACTTGTTGATAAGATGACACAATTCTAAATCCCAAATTTTAGGTCAATCCGGGAAGGGGTTTTGGAGGTACAACCTGCTGAATTTGGACATTTTGGGCACAACAGGGGTGGGCCCTTTTCTTTGAACTCTTATATGCAGTCCTCCTGGGATCCACAGTTTTGCAGCTGTGGAATTTACTGCTGATTAGGCCAAGTCATCACTTTTTCTTTGCAGATTCCTGGGGGGACTATTTTTCTCTCAGAAACAGTCTTCATAAAACAGGAATTATGGAATGGGAATGGGGAATGGGAATCCAATAAGGATTCAGAATCTGTACTCATACTAAACTTGGAGACTTGTGCCATTTCATACTACGACCTGGAAATGACTAATGGTTTCTTAGTATTCTGAATTAGCGATTGAATGACCTACCACCACTGCAAAGGCCAATTAAAAAAAAAAAAAAAAAAGTGTGCTACGGCAATTTTATTGATGCCCATGTATTTTTTGCGGTATTTATTTTTTAAGTTGGCCTTTGCAGAACATCACTGGTATGTGATGTGACAGTTCTTCGCAGTGCACTTCTGAGGTAGTTACAAGGAACCAACAGGGATTTTTTTTTTTCTTCATTACAATTTATTTTGGGCCATTTTATACATCGATTATGAATCGTAGTAAATCAGAATCTTAATTGGGTATTTACAAACAGAATTGGGGTACACCTAATATATATTTGTTGAATTTGTATGCATTTTTACATCTATATTTATGTTGGTGTGTATTATGTGTGGTGAAATTACTTTTTCTCTAGATGCACTCTAAACCCCAGTGACCAGCTGGCCATGGAAGGTCCATTGTCTAGGGTGAAAAGTATAAAAAAATCACTCCGCCAGTCCTTTCGACGAATCAGGCACAGCAGAGTCTCACTACGGAAACATCATGTCAACAATTCTGCTAAGGTAGATCAATTACAAAAAACACACACGAGATAAACTTCCATATTTTCTGCACTATAGGGCACGGCGGATTATAAGGCGCACCATCAATGAATGGCAGATTTTCTTAAAAAAAAAAAAAGAAAGAGTCATATATAAGGCGCACCGGATTATAAGGCGCACATAGATTTGAAACCATAGTACTTACTGGCTGGGGTTGCATTATGCATCCACTAGATAGAGTTGCGTTATGCAGCCACTAGATGGTGCTTCACTAAAGGGAATATGGTAAAGTCAATCAGCAAAGTCATCAAACTATATTTATAGAATATAAACTTTATTCATACAATATCAGCTATGGATATTATACGAAGAAATATTTATTTTAAAAAATTCAGATAAAATAGAATGTGTTATTGATAATTGCTATTTAACTACTAAACAGGAGCCGCAGAGCGCAGAATAGATCCAGATCAAGCCATGCACTTGTGAATGCACGGCGCTGCAATTCTTTTGATTCTTCCCCTCGGCATGCATTATCTATTTTTGACCAGCTATTTGGATAAGGAGCACAACAAAAGTTATGAATAAACGAATGTCAGGGAAATTTAAATGACAAACACGCAACGGTATGAGTGAGGAGCCAAGTGCAGGTGAAGGCGTGGCGCCACAGTCTTTTTTAATTTTTTCTTTGCACGTCTTATATATTTTTGACCCGCTATTTCAATATGGTGCACAAAGAAGTTATGAATAAATGAACTTGCAACAGTATGCGTGGGGACAATGGCAAACATGAGTGTGGTGCCACACACTCTTAAGTCCTCAAAAAAATAAATAAATGAATACATCGGGTTGGGCCTGCAAATCAAGTTAATCGTGCTGGGCAAAGTCAGCTTTAATACCCTCGGGCCAGGTCGGTTTGAACTGGATTTTTTAGGCATAAACTATAGTTTATGCAGTCAGCACATGATATGATCCATAAATAAGGTACACCGGATTATAAAGCGCACTGTCAGCTTTAAAAAAAAAAAAAAAAAAAAGAAAATCAGGCTTTATATATGTATGTATGTATATATATATATATATATATATATATATATATATATATATATATATATATATATATATATATATATATATATATATATGTATATATATGTATATATATATATATATGTATGTATATATATATATATATATATATATATGTATATATATATGTGTGTGTATATATATATATATATATATATATATATATATATATATATACATATATACATATACACACACACATATATATATATATATATATATATATATATATATATATATATATATATATATATATGTATACAGTCGGCCCCCGGCTTACGAGCACCCTGATTTACGAACAATTCGCCTTACGAGCGTGGATCAGGGAGAATTTTGTCCTCCGCTTATGAACAAACCTCTCGCCTTACGAGCAATTCGACATGCCGGCCATTGAGTATGTAGAAATGTTCTCGTTAAATTGCATCAATAAAATCAACAGTAGCGACATCATCAATCAACAGTAGCTACTTGTGGCAGTAACGTGAACGCTATTGGTCTTACAACGTCACACTGACTGTCTCACTCACGGTGTCTAAATATATTACCATTTAAGTGTAGTGTTTGTACAGCTAAAGGGAAAAACAGCTGACATGAAATTAAATGTGCCGATTGCAGGACAAAGAATTGTCATTGGTTTAAATGTGTGTTTTTTTTTAAATTAATTGTCAATACATTCCAACCGTTTAGAAAAAAAAGTGTGAATAATTATCAGTCGGTCACGGAGATGCGAATATGCTATTGGTCGATTAAGGTCACCCGGTCTCACTCACGGAGATGCTATTGGCCGGCGTCACACGTCAATCACAGAAATGCCGATATGCTATTGGCCGAACGCCTTTATCTAGCTTGATGGGACAGGATGGAAGGAAGGAGAGAAAATTAGTGAAAAACGGAATGTTGTGAAGACTTTGCAAACTTTATCTGTTAGACATAGCTTCTAAAATTACTAGCAGCGGTAAAGAAAGAAATAAGAGGATGATGTTTTAGTATCTGCGTGATTTGCACCCTGACTGAAAGAGTTACTGTAACACTGTAAGACCAATAGCATATCTATCGCCGTGTTAAATTTGAGCGATGGACTCTGCCCCCCTCTGCTTACACCCAGCTCAAGTCTCGTCGTTTTAAAGGTAAAAGCTATTTATTCATTGTATTTATTATATAATGCAAGTGTACAGCAGATTATGTCACTCAATTTTAATATGTATACAGTGTGTCGTTTTTACTTAAGGCTTCGGCGCGCGTTGCACGCATTCACGAATTAACATGGGTTTGGATTGCCCGCTATACGAGCAATTTGAGATACGAGCGTAGCCGCTGAACGGATTAAGTTCGTAACCCGGGGGCCCACTGTATATATATACACATACATGTGTTCGAATGAATCTACGATAGTGTATGTTTGGATTAAGTCGACAATCAACTGACGCATATTAATTGTCAATTTACCGGTGAGAATTTGTGGTTCTGGTAACACAGCAGGTTACTGTGATACGGATTTTCGCTCGTCCTAAGTTTTTAAACGGCGCGCCACGCCAGTTGCTCCATAGCGAGAGCAGCTGAGCATAATCAGGCTTTTGGGAGGGAGGAGCGGTGGTCTCTTAAAGGGACAGGCACTAAGAAACGGAATTGGCAAGAGCAGGTCTCTTAAAGGGACAGACACCAGGCAACGGATTTGACAAGAGCAGGTCTCTTAAAGGGACTGGACTTTATTTCCCATGGGTTACACAAGAATTCTTGTCCATACGCTATTTGGTAACCTTTATTTTGAAGTCTCACCACATTTGACTGTGTGTTTTAATGTCCTGCAGGGGGGTAATAAGCATTCTCCTGTGTACTCTATTGCTAAAAATCAGCCAAAAGATAAAATGTGCTGTTCAATGATGAGGAATCATGTGGCGTTCTATTCTCTCGATATCTTGTCCCATCCCTCTTAGAGAGTGATGTGACGTTCACAAATGAATTTGGCCTTTTGAATGGCTTTTCACTGTCAAAAATCAGGCTCAAGTCTTTGCAGTGAGCCATTCACCCCCCTTCCACTCCCCACCCAACCCCCACCGACATCCTTAACTTCTAGAGAGCTCATCATATTAGCATATTGGCGACGTACTGTACAGTTCTAAGTGGGTCTGTAGCAAGGGCAAGAAAACTAAAGGCATGCTTGAGGGAGTTATTGAAGGAAGTAGGAGAGCTTTTGTTATTTTTCAAGCAAGTTGCAAGTCATAAAATTAGTGACGAATGTCGACAAGTCCTTCAGATCTTTGTTGACAAGAGTACAAGTCATCACTTGAGCCATTTTCACTGTTAACATGTTCTGTGTTGTGTGTTTTTTGACATTGTTGTTCTCATCATTACATAAAAGCTCCAGGAGGCAAATGCTCGTTTGGAAGCAGAACTGGCCGAGATGGAGTTGGCTCCTGTCCAAAGAAAGATTGAGGCTCGTTCATCCGATGACTCTTTCACTGGTCTGGTTCGGATCCTTTACTTTGCTGACACTTTCCTCTCAGACGGTAAGTCTACACATTCAACATATAATTTGAATACACAAACATTTCTCATCATCTCTTTTCTTGTAGGTTCACAAAGTACACCTTCCCTTTGGGCAGGGACCAATGGGGGTTGTGTATATGTCTTCATACTCCGTCTTCCATCTGTCGAACGTAGGACAGATGAGCTCATCACTGCACACCCTGGTAAGGCGTTATGCCGCATTCAGATGGAGCACGTTGTTTACGCTCTATGCGAGGCGTTTTGTCATGAGGTCAAGATGAAGCTCCCTTTTCACGCAATAGTGAAGATGAAGTTCACTTTTCACGTAACAGTGTCACGCGAAGGGAGGGGAGCGAGCTTGCTGTGCACTTTACAGTGGATCCGGAAAGGAGAGCATTGCTGAGAACTTTCACTTTTCCGGGATGTGGCCGAGCCAATATTTTTTCCGACAGCACCTTCTTCTTTTTTACACTGCGTGTCCCTCGCTTTACGGCAATACTCGTCTACCAAAAAATCCATCGCGTTGACTACAATAGTTGTATTGACTCAATACAAAAATCGTCTGCTCTTCGCGCTCCATCTGAACGCGGCATTAGAGTTGGCGATACAGTGAATTCATAGTAGTCTGTGCACTCTGCAGCACTACAGTTGTGCTATAGTAATGTGATATTAACAATAAAGTTTTACCATATTCTATTGGCATAAGCAAAATGACAAAACTGACATCCCCACCCACTCTCCAACATAGTTCATGGAAAAGAGACGTATTTTACTTCAAACAAATCAATTTAATGGCCATTACCTTAATGGTTACCTACCTAATTCTGAACAGCATGCATTAATCAGACACTTTAAAACAGTGGTGGCAAAGGGTTTCCTTAGCTCATCTAAGCTAATTTTCATCCAAGCTCATCTTGTGAACAGAGGGCCTAATGCAGAAGTACAGTATAGTGGTACTTCGACTTACAAAATTAATTCATTTTTAAGTAATTTTGTAATGTTAAGTTGAGATGGTGCTAGTATGTGTGTGATGATTGTAGAGGGAGAGACACCATTTTAGGACATTTCATTTGTACGTTTTTATTTTACTTCCACAGGAGAAATAATATTTATTTTTTGGGTTTTTTTTGAGCATGTAAGTTTACTTAAATTTTGTTTGGGTCATGCGAAATGGTTCCTATGTGATGTCAGTGCTAATGAAGTACTAACAACGCGAACATTAGCCACGACAACCCAAAATGGTATGTTACATATGTATTTGTTTTAAAGTGAATATGTACAATATTAGCCTTAGCTAATGTCAATTTTATGTTTGTTGGTTCTACAGTGTAAATTGTTGGTGGGAAGTGTGGATGAATTTACCGGTAATCAAAATGAAAAGTGGAAGACCACAATAAACATCAATGCAAGAAACTATTGTCTTGTTTGCGGGCATAGTATGGCTTTTTAATTATAAAAATTATTGCAAACTGTAACAAATGTGGTAGACATCACAGGTTTTGATAATGTATTACATTACAGTTATGTTGGCGCGACCGCTGGTGTTTCATATGCCAACAATGTCGCCTTTCGTGTCTTGAATTTTGTCTCGTTGCTAGAGACAATATTTTTCCGCGAGGTGTTTTATAAGCTGAATTTTTCGTAACAAGAAACGTTCGTTAGTAGCGGTACCACTGTACTTGTTTTAAGGTCGGTTCTTCCAGCCAGATACTTGTAGACCTACTTTTTTGCATCCTTGAAACACAAATTAAGTGATTTGTTGATGTACTTGTGACAGAAGGACTTGGGAACTACTGATTATTAGAGAGGAAAAATCGGCAAATATGTTGCACCAATTCAGTGAATTGACTTGCGATGGCTGAAACTTTTTCAGACGTGATCACCTTATCACAAAATCCTATATGGTCTGACTTGTTTTATTCTGTGTTCTTCCTCTGCTATACTGTCCTGCAGCAAAAGAAATCCAGCTCATGCATCGTGCACCTGTCGTTGGCCTTGTAGTATTGGATGGACACGGTAGTCCTCTCCCAGAGCCGCTGGAGGTAGCCCATGACCTTGCTCGTTCGCCTGATATGCAGGGCTCCCATCATGTTGTTGTTACATCTGAGGAACAGTTCAAGGTGAGATCACACAAAATCATTGAGATTCATATCATTGTTACTGGCCCTGTATTTACCTTAAAATGGATTTATACCAAATCACAATATTGAACGTCACAGCATCCCTCACACAGTTCAGTCATTACATTTGTGAAATGAAAATTGCTTAATGACAGCATTGTGTCAAATTGATGCAGTACATAAGGAATTTAGTCCTTTTTGATAATGTTCACAGAAGTGTCAGATCAGCACTTGTAGCAGGAAAGGAAAATAAGTGAGAAAACACCTCATTAATATTACCTGAACATACAGCAATATAACTATCTTTTATCCAGGTTTTCACTCTTCCTAAAGTCAGTGCCAAGATGAAGCTCAAGCTAACAGCTGTGGATGGCTCCAGAGTACGGCGGGTTGGTGTGGCCTGGTTTGGCAGCTGTCGATCAGAGGATTATGGAGAGAGTGGCCTGGTAGTTTTGACAAATCAAGGCGACCTTCATGTGATATCACTACCAGGGGTGAAGCTTCAGGTGCGTTTCCCCTGTATCCGCAAAGAAGACGTGAGTGGCATTGCTTCCTGTGTCTTCACAAAACATGGCCAAGGTAATTGTATTACAATTTCAATATTTATAAAAGAAAAAATCATTGTAAGCATTATGAATCTGTATTTACTATATCCAGTGATTATTATTTATCACCTTTAAGTGTTTTTTAGAGTGCATATTTACTTGATTGATATGAACATTTCAAAGGCTTGTATTAACCAGGAAATGTAAACGGTTTGATGGTAGATTAATTCTTACAGTACATGAAAAATGGATGAGACTTATGATATTAATGATGAGATGAGAATTAGGGATGAGTAGTCTTCATGCACTTGGCAAAAAGGATGAGATTTATGATTTTAATGAGATGAGGAATGAGTACCATATTTTCCGCACTATAAGGCGCAGCTAAAAGTCTTATTATTTTTTTTTAATTTGATGGTGTGCCTTATAATCCCGTGCGCCTTATATATATATGGACCAATACCAAGCCGCAACAGGTCTCGCAACTACTCTCTTGCGCCATTTTCCTTGTTCGCCGCCACCAAAAAGTGACAGTGCTTGACGGAGATTACGTCACGCAAATTGTTCAATCACATTGCACGGTTCCATCCGAGCTAGTAGGAAGTAGTAGTGTGCAGCGCATGCTGGGATACGTAAAACGTAAAACACTCTAAAATGGCTCCTACTAAGAGACACGCTTACAACGCGGAGTTTAAACTCAAGGCGATTAATCATGCAGTCGAAAACGGGAACAGAGCAGCAGCGAGAGAGTTCAACATTAATGAGGTGATTGTGCGGAATGGAGGAAGCAAGAGGATGAGCTGCGTCAAGTAAGGAAGAGAAAGCAAAGTTTTCGCGGGAAGAAAGCGAGATGGATACAGATCGAGGACAAAATTGAACAGTGGGCTCTCGAACAAAGAGCAGAAAGTAGAAGTTTTCGTACAACCACTCTTCGGATGAAGGCGATAGCGCTAGCACATGAATTAAACATCACTGAATTTAGAGGCGGCACTTCATGGTGTTTTAGATTTATGAAAAAGAAATCTCTCTATCCAAACGCGAACAACTGTTTCACAACAACTGCCAGCTGACTTCCAAGAAAAGATAGACACTTTCCGGACATACTGCAGAACAATGATAACTGGAAAAAAAAATCCGACCAGAGAATATTATCAACATGGACGAGGTTCCACTTACCTTTGACGTTCCCATGAACTGCACTGTGGATAAAACGGGAGCACGTACGGTGAACGTTCGCACCACAGGAAATGAGAAATCCTCCTTCACTGTCTTCCTCGCCTGCCAAGCTAACGGCCAGAAACCTCCGCCTATGGTAATTTTCAAGAGGAAGACTTTGTCAAAAGAAACGTTTCCAGCCGGCGTCGTCATTAAAGCAAACTCGAAGGGATGGATGGACGAAGAAAAGATGAGTGAGTGGTTGAGAGAAATTTACGTGAAGAGACCGGGTGGCTTTTTTCACACAGTAGTCTTTATCCACTTGGCAAAAAAGATGAGACTTAGGATATTAATAATGGGATGAGAATGAGGAATGAATAAGGATAAGTCTCCTTTACAGTTATCGAGGATATTATTTCTCATTATTAATTTTAAGGTTACCATTTAAGTGATTTTATAAATATTGCAGTTTAAATAAGCTGCCTTTCTTAGTGAAAATAAACTTGACTTTTTTTCTAAAATTTATATTTATATTTCTAAAATCACTAATAATTTAAATGTTACCATCTATATTTATACCAATTTGTAATATGTACCGTGTTTTCCGTACTATAAAGGCGCACCCTAAAGCCTTAATTGTTTTTAAAAAGCTAACGGTGCACCTTATAATCCGGTGCGCCTTATATATGGGTCATATAATGTGCTGACTGCTTAAACTATAGTTTATGCCTAAAAAATCCAGTTCGAACCAACCTGGCCTGAGGGTATTAAAGCCCAACTCGGCCCAGCCCAATTAATTAACTTGATTTGTAGGCTCAAACCGATTTTTTTTTTTTTTTTTTTTTTTTTTTTTGAGGCCTCAGAGTGTGTGGCACCACACTCATGCTTGTCTTTTCAATTTCCCTGTCTTTCGTTTATTTGTAACTTCTTGCTGCTCCATATCAAAATAGCAGGTCAAAAGTATGTAATGCATGCCGAGGGAAATTGAAAAATGTAAATGTGCTTTATTTATATAGTGCTTTACAACCACCTAGAGGTGGGCCAAAGTGCTTTACAGTAAAACAAACATACAATTTAAGACATAGAATACGCAATAAAAAAAACATAGAATAAAAGATTTTAAAAAAGAGTCACCACACTACTGAATATTGAAAGCCGTCCTAAATAAATGGGTTTTCAGTATTGATCTGAAGAGGCCCAGGTCCGATAAAGTGCGCAAATTAAGAGGGAGTTTATTCTAGAGTCTGGGAGCAGCCACCGAGAAGGCATGGTCACCCCAGTGCTTGTACTTGGACCTGGGCACTTCCAACACCAGTTGGTTGAATGACCTCAAAGCCCTGGCATGTTCTCGCACAGTTAAAAGCTCAGATAAATATGGTGGGGCAAGGCCATTAAGAGCTTTAAAAACAAAAAAATAAAAGTTTAAACAACTCTAAAATGAACAGGAAGCCAATGGAGGGAATAAATGACTGGGGTGATGTGCTCTCTTCTTTTGGTGTTTGTTAGCAGACGGGCAGCTTCATTATGGACCAGTTGAAGGCGATTAAAGGAATACTGGGAGATGCCAACATACAGAGCGTTACAGTAGTCCAACCTGGAGCTGATAAGAGCATATATTGCTCTCTCCAGGTCGTGACGGCTCAGAATATTTTTTACCTTAGCTAACAGGCGTAATAGGTAAAAACTTGTCTTAACCACATTGTTAACTTGCCTATCAAATTTAAAAACACTATCAAAAATCACACCCAGATTTCTAACAGAAGAATTATAAAAGGAAGACAAGGGGCCAAAGCCAGTCATTGCAGAGTCCCCGAACATAATGCACTCTGTTTTGTCATCATTTAAATATGAATTAAATTAAAATTAAATGTTAATTTGAGCCAACCACTGCTTAATGTCAGCAATACATGCAAGCAGGGAACTTTGTGCATCAACACTATCAGGTTTCAGTGGCAGGTAGATCTGAAGGTCATCTGCATTACGATGAAAAGAAACGTTGCGACTTGCTATAAATGACCTAAGCGGTAACATGTATAAAGAAAACAGCATAGGGCCAAGAATAGAACCTTGTGGGACCCCGCATGAGTGAGCAGCACTGGAGGAGCAGAAGTCACCAATCCTAACAGAGAAGGTTGTATCAGACAGATATGATCTAAACCACTCAAGTACTGAGCCGCAAAAGCCAACATAATGATTGAGGCGAGATAGGAGGGCTGTGTGGTCCACCATGTCAAAGGCAGCAGCGAGTTCTAGTAGTACTAAGACAACAGGACACTTGGCATCAACAGACAGAGCAATATCATTATGTACTTTTAGCAGGGCGGACTCAGTACTGTGACGGGATCTAAACCCTGACTGAAATTTTTCAAAAATAGAGTTGTCTTCCAGAAAGGACCTTAACTGAACAAAGACAACTTTCTCTAACACCTTAGAGAGAAACGGTAAATGTGAGACAGGTCTAAAATTTGCTAAAACTGAGGGGTCCAAATTATGCTTTTTTAAAAGGGGCTCAACTACAGCATGTTTAAAAGCAGCTGGGACAGATCCTAGACTAAGACAGGTGTTTACTAATACTAAAAGTGCAGGCCCAACAGTATTGAAAGCACTCTTTAGTAGTTTAGCAGGAATAACATCCAGAGGACAGTTGGTAGGTTTCAACGATTGAACAATATCTGCCAGTGAGGAGAGAGAAACCAGTTCGAAGTGCTCGAATACAGCAGAGTGACCTGGGACAACAGGCAAATCCTTATGGGATATCTGTTGGTAGCCTCTCTGACCAAGTTCATTTTGTCGACAAAAAAGCAAAGAAAGTTCTCACATGTGGCAGATGAGACATCAGTTACAGTAGAGGTAGGTGGGGTTAAAAAAGAATGAATTGCATTAAATAACACCTGTGACAATGGTTGCTTCTGGAAATAATGTTAGAGAAAAACTGAGATTTTGCCTCCCTCACAGTCCTCTGAAAATCCACAAAAGAGTCTCTGAGAATCTCCAGAGAGTTTGCCCTTCTTCCATCTCCGTTCAGCTTGCCTGTAGCGCTGCCTAGCTGCACGGGTGGTATCATTTATCCATGGATCTGTTCTTGGCTTGGCCAATTTTTGCTTAAAAGGGGCAACGGAGTCCAAAATCTCAGAACAGGTAGTGTGGAAGGCGGACAGAATGTTATCCAGACAAAGGGGGGAGACCAGGCCATTTAAAGCATAAAACTGAGAGCCTCTGAATGCAGCAGAAAATTCATCGACTGTGGAGTAAGTGATGATGCGGCGCTGACGAGACAGAACCAGGGACTTGCTAACTGATGAGGGGGCTTGAGATTAAAAAATAATGGGGAAATGATCTGAGATGACAGTCTCAGAGATCTCACAAATGGAAATTGAGAGCCCAGCAGAAATAATGAGGTCCAGGGTATGCCCAAGATGATGCGTAGGTTTACCCATCAATTGGAATAAATTAAAAGACACCAAAAGCCTTTTAAAATCCATGACAAATTTGTCTGAAGGACAACAGACGTGAACATTAAAATCTCCTCATATCAGGAGTTTATCATATTTTGGGAGACAGTCTGCCAAAAACTCAGTGTCAGGTTCATTTGTCAGACATTTGTAAGAAATTGTACACAAAAAAGGAGACAAGGCAATCTTCCCAACTCATGCATGAGGGGAGCGAAGAGGAACCGGCCAAGGACAATTCTACTGCGCTCTGCCAATCTCTCCGACTCCCCTTACTTTTATTTGTTACAGAGATCCCTAACTACATGAAGGTCCCGGCCCTCAAGGGGCAGGAAAAAACGCAAGTCTATGGCCGGGACCTTGTGTACTTGTCCTTCTATGTGTGAGCATGTGGGTGAGAAACTAATGCATGTATGAAAAAATACGTAGCGAAACATTCTGATAATGCATAGCAAAAACATCGATAAGAGTCACAGGTGTGGGAACGCTCCGACTGGCAGGCTTGAGCGCCCTTCCTTCTGCTTGAAAGAAAACAATGACGAGACAGTTCTTTTCCCACAAACAGTGCACTCATTCTCCCAGCGTACCATCAACATACCTAGCAGTACATCAGCAGTTTATTCATTCATTATTATCATTCAGTATGTGTTTATTCATTCACGCAGCAAAGCATTTCTTCATTGCGAGCATTAATATTTTGTAGCAAATGTATAATCACTATATCTATAATTATTCTAACAATAATTATTCTAACACTCAGAAAACACCTGAATAAAGTCCTTGTTATGTTTGGGAGGGGGATAAACAACAGTGCATAATACAGGACTTGCAAACTCCAACACGAATAATTGTAGCTCAAAAGAGGAATAGGTGTCTGTGGGTAGAAGCCGACATTTAAAACTGTCTTTGAACACAGCAGCGACCCCACCTCCCCGCCTGGCAAGACGAGAGGAGCTGAAGTAGGAACAGCTGGGTGGGAGGAGCTCTGCGACAGCACTGATTTCACCTGGTTTCAGCCAGGTTTCCATCAATAAAAGAAAATCCAAGGAAGAAGAAATAAAAAAGTCATTCAAGATGAAGGTCTTGTTCGCCACGGACCTAGTGTTTAACAGCGCCATGCGGATTAAACACCGGTCGGCTTGTTGGGAAGTATGGCCAATTGGGCGGAGATTCTCCGGCACACATCCCCGACTGCAGATCCTCGCGGCCCGGTGACGGGGGAGTGGATACCCGACCTCTGGAGCAATCGGTAGCAGCCATCGATAGCAGTAGTCCCTGTAGCCTTGCATGCTATAGCTGGCGCTCACTTCTGAGTGCACAAACGATGGACGGGGAGGGTTGAGTCTGGAAGAAGGCAAGTAAGCTCTCACACCACCTCTCTTTCCTCGTTTTCTGCGTTGGTCATTGCGCAGACACCCGCTGGCTGGACGCCATAGGCAGGGTGGAATAGACGCCAATAGTGGCGCCGGTGTCCCTTGTTGTCCACTAAAGTCGCAGATCGGGAGTTTGTCCACGAAATCACGTATATTTAAAAGGGTCAGACGATCATACACCATGAGACATTATGAACAAAAAACGCTATAAACAGGACAATACACAGAGAAGGTAGCAGAGGTAGACGGCCAGCCACACACAACGGCGCCATCTTTCTCCAAAAAAGACGGTGGCACCGCGCGTTCACCTGCGCTTGACTCTTCACTCATACCGTTTCATGTTTGTCGTTTAAATTTTCCTGACTTTTGTTTATTCGTAACTTCTTGCTGCTCCATATCGGAATAGCAGGTCAAAAATATGCAATGCATGCCGAGGGAAAATGAAAAAGACGGCGGCACCGCGCGTTCACCTGCGCTTGACTCTTCACTCATACTGTTTCATGTTTGTCGTTTAAATGTTCCTGACATTCGTTTATTCGTAACTTCTTTGTGCTCCATACCAAAATAGCGGGTCAAAAATATTTAATGCATGCCGAGGAAAAAATTAAAAAGAGGGCGGCGCCACGCTTTCACCTGCGCTTGGCTCCTAACTCATACATTTGCATGTTTGTCGTTTAAATTTCCCTGACATTCGTTTATTCATAATTCCTTTGTGCTCCATATCGAAATAGCGGGTCAAAAATATTTAATTCATGCCGAGGAAAAAATTGAAAAAGACGGCGGCGCCGCGCGTTCACCTGCGCTTGGCTCCTCACTCATACCGTTGCATGTTTGTAGTTTAAATTTCCCTTTGTGCTCCATATCGAAATAGCGGGTCAAAAATATATAATGGATGCTGAGGGAAAATGAAAAATGTAAATGTAAATGTGCTTTATTTATATAGCGCTTTACAAAGTGCTTGATCTGGATCATTTATGCGCTCTGCGGCTCCTGTTTATAGTTAAATAGCAATTACCAATAACCCATTCTCTGTTTTATCTGAATTTTTTAAAATAACAAATATTCCTTAGTATAATATCGTTATAACACTTATATTGTATGAATAAAGTTTAGATTCTACAGATAAAGTTTGATGACTTTGCTGATTGTTTTTAATACATTTGTGTGTAAACTGTGCCACACGTTCAGCTCACAAATTTATGCATACGCTTGGTTAGTCAATGAGACCCATTGACGCTAAATATAAAGCCAGAGTTACAATGGAATGATTTTGGTTAGAAAACAAATATTGATTTGTTAGAATGGCCCCATCAAAGTCCAAACCTAAGTCCTGTTGAGAATCCGTGGCAAGATAAAGAAATAAATATTTGCTGATGCTGTCCATTGATTCTGTCTCATCTTAAACTTTTTCGCAAAGAATGTTGGGCAAAAATTTGAGTGCTGAAAAGCTGGTAAAGACAAATGGACTATTCTGCCGGTATTGTGTACAGTGTGCAAAGAGTTCATATGCATTTACTAAAGTGTTTTTTGTCGATATCATCCTTTGCTTCTGGACTTAGATTTTTTTTTAAGTGAATTTTTAAAAATAAAACCATATTTAATACAATGTGTTTCATAGTAGTGATGTCAATATAGTATACAACAAAGGCTCGAAATAAGCTGTCATTAAGAAGCTGAGTATTTAATTTGCCATCATGAGGCAATAATAGAATAAAAATTGAATAAATTGAACAGGTGTGTGGAGGTTTTATAGTCTGACAGAATGGCGCTAAGGTCAAAACTATTTTTCTGAAAGATTGTGATGAACCCATTTACAAGCGAGCAAGTAAGCAGACAGAGTTATAGCAATTCTGGTGCCTCTCTAGAGACCATGACGTACAGATAACATCATGATACAAATAAAACTCATTTGCACTTTTTACTATCAATATAACACATTTTCCTTATTTAATACACCACTGTAATAAAGTAATCAGAGTCCTTCTCGCTCCCAAAGTAGTTCTGCTCCAATGCACGTAATATTCAGGTTTGAAAAGAGATAACCACTGGTCTTATTCTGGCTTTCATATTTCGGGTTTTGTGGGTTTTTTTATTGACAAAAGTAATTACATTTTGGTGAGGGTTTTTTTTTCGTGTTGATAGTGACAAGATGAACTTTTTAAAAATTGGAACAGCTTAAATAGGTTAAAAAAAATGCAGAAAGTCTGTTTTTTGATGGTAATGTTAACGGGCAAAAAATAGTTTTTAGTAGAGAATTTTTGGTATTAATAATTATCATCCGAACAGTTCAATGTTGCAATAGTTGGAATGATTCAAAAAAGTAGAAATGAGAAGAAAAACAGAAAATCTGAGTTAAAAAATGTGTTGAATATTTTTGTGGTATTATAAAAGGAGCTACGTGTAACATAAGCCTTGGTGTGAAGGCCTCAGCCTTCACACAATAATACCAGTATCAAAACAGTACTGTTTAAAACAGCAAAACTTGCAGTCAGTCTTATGTTGCGGCATTGCTGTTGCTAGCTGCTTAATATTGCAAAAAAAAAGTTGTACAATAACTTTTTAAAAGAAGTACCGTATTTTCCGCACTATAAGGCGCACGAAAAGCCTTATTTTTTTTTTTTTAAACTGATGATGCGCCTTATATATGGATTAATATTGGGATTCGTAGATGGGGAATGACCTGATAAAGTAAGCTTTACCTGTTTCTTTTGTGTGTTCAAAGTTGAACAAGGTTCGTCATATTGACATTGAGTTATTTTGCTATTGAGAGTTTAGAATTATTGAGTTATTATTGTTATAACTTTGAGCATTACTATATTGTGATTGCACTGGAGGAAAAAATTCCTGATATAAATGTTGCACTACATGTTATACCTTGCTGTTAAAAGATAAACTGTCACGGAAATACTAATAAAATAAAACATAGTACAGTTGTTTATTCATTTTGGGAGTGAATAGAGTTGTCAGAAAGCTGGTTTGTAATCTACTAATAAAGTTTGACAGCTTCTATTGTTGCGACTTATGACGCGGTATGCCTTATATATGGAAAACGTTTTAAAATATGTAATTAATGGGGGGTGCCCCTTATTTCCACTGCGTCTCATAATGCGGAAAATACGGTCATCAGTAAGGCAACTATTTTACTTTTTCAAGGTAACAGCCAACGCTTCTCCTGGCTCTCCACAGGCTTCTACTTGATCTCTCCCTCTGAGTTTGAGCGCTTCTCACTTTCCAGTCGCTTCCTCGTGGAGCCTTGCTGTCTTGTGGAAGTTCCACTTTCTTCAGGCACCTCGATTCCAAGCACAACAAAGCCAGATGGCTCTTTATCTGCCCTCAGGTTTGGTTGATCATTTAATTTAAAAATTGATGCCAGCCCTGACCTTTTTTGTCTTTTCCAATATGAACCTCTAGAGACCCCAGCCAAGAAGTTGAGGATTCAGGTAAAACACAGGCTTTTTGCCCACAGTACAGCACCAGGCTTAAAATGCATGTGCTTTTTTAACTCGCATCCATTGAAATGCCCTTGCTCTTTTCTTCATGGCCTCCCTCTCTCACTGCTGCAGCTTGTTGTGCTAATTTTTTTACTACTGTGTTCCAGATATTTCCCCTAGGCATGTTATGGAGCATGCTTTGCTGAATGATGAGCGTGAGTAAAACTATATATGTACAGTATACATAGTATTTGTACAGTATATACAGTACTCTTGCTATTAAAACAAATCTTTAAAATCAATTATCCTATGCGAGTAATTGCCAATTTTTGTGATCAACACATACTTTTATCGTCCTGCCCTAATATATCTATACTTATTTATTTCATTTATTTTAACAATTGTTTGATTTTTGTTTTGTCACTGTTTTCTGTAAAGCACCTTGTTAGTGCAGCTGCTGTAGTAAAAGCGCTGGTGTTCCCTCAACCCCCCCGCGCAATAGGCGAACTTCTGCGAAATTGAGGTTGACTTGTGCTATTTATCTTTTTGGGGGTTTAGGCCTTTATTAAGACTTTATGACACAATTCTAGTTCTGTTACGCTGGGGGTGTTAAATTTATAGACCGCGGGGGTGGATTCTATCTGCAAGGAGGTTTGATCCAGCCTGCAAATTTGACAAAAGAAAGCATTGGGAAGATGTTACGAAATGTGCTGTAATGGAATTACAAGTGAAACTTCTGCCTCTCCCTGTTATCATGTTTGGTCAACTAAAAGCTCCACTTTAGGTCAACGTCCGAAAGCTGTCCGAGGGCAGCACCGGCAGCTTCTTCCGTAAACATGCTAAGCACGGTCGTCGCCTGCTCAATGTGCATGCGGGACAGTTTTGGGCTGTTTAGCGTTCAAACTCACACAGAGGTCACATTTATTTGTAAATAATATTTGGAAACGTGAACAACCTTACAAAAAAAAAATCTGATTTCACAAAAATATCAGAATTGAGCATTAAGCACTACAGCAGTGGTTCTTAACCCGGGTTCGATCGAACCCTAGGGTTTCGGTGAGTCGGTCTCAGGGGTTCGGTGCAGAGTTTTTTTTGTTTTTCTTTCCCTCCGCTGCAGAGGTCCACTCCTCAGTCTAGTCTGCAGTTATTGGGCACAATCATTGAAAGCGTCCTGCTACCGGTCCTACTGAGCTAAGCTGACGATAGGGCAGCATTGTCAGCACAATAATAATTGTCAGCACGGTCTCGGCCACTGCGAGATTCAATAAAGGGTTCGGTGAATGAGCAAATGAAACTGGTAGGGTTCGGTGCCTCCAAAAAGGTTAAGAACCACTGCCCTACAGTGAAAACCTAGGCTTATACATTCCTGTTCGAGCAATCACTCGTGTCTAGTGTCTCCCTATTTTACATATTATACACCAACAATTTTTGCCTTTTGTATCCTGAAATTTCATTTGTAATAAGTGACATTGTTTTTTCCAAAAGGCATTTTGTAACCTGATTTTTTTGTTTGTTTTTTGTTAAAAGTGACATCTGTTAACTATCTGTTGTGATGGTTACAGTTAGGGGCTAGGAAATTAATTATGTCCCCACTATGATTGAAAAAAAAACTGTGTGTGTGTGTGCATGCATGAGTATGTGTGTGAGTGAGAGAGTAAAACAGAGAGCGACATGAGCATGTGATTGACAGTTTGCATGACGTGTCTGTACTCATGTACTCAAATGTTTTCCATATTCTAAGTTGCTTAATGTAACTGCTGTGTGCTTCTTCTCATGTAGGCCATCATTTGTCTTATCATTTGAAAACCTATGAGCATGATTGTTCCTATATAACTGTTTATTGCAACCATTCTAGTTAATGTTTTAAAATAATGCTTTTTTGGCTGATTGAATATCTTTCTTGTTTGCTTACAGAAGTGCTACAGGAGATCCAAAAGTCACTGGAAGGTGACCAAGTTTAGGTAGAAAACACATTACTTACTCCATTACTAGCAAAAAGGATTTGGGCCCTACCACCCAGGTCCCACAGGCCTCCATAGCAACTTCTTTGTTGTTGTTGTTTTGTTTTAACCAAACCCTAACTTAATTTTTAGGGGTGTGAGTAGAAAGTTAAAAGGCACAAATATCACACAGACTTACAAAGTAAACATTGATGTAACTGATAATTAGTAACTATTAATGGACAGAAATGATGAAGAAATGACTCAAATTTTAGTGGCAAAATACAGTACCACTATTTTGGAGCAGTTTGAAGTTATGTACCTCCCTGTTTCAATTTTTATTAAAAAATAAAGATCTTTATGAAACACTTCAACAATCAACAGTATCAGCAGTTCTTTTAGTCAATTCTGGCCAAAATTCTTTCATTTTTCATTTTTGTTTGCATTTCATTTTTAAGTTTTTTTTGTGTGTGTTTTATGGATTTTTTTAGTTACAGTGGGCCCCCGTGTTACGAACTTAATCCGTTCAGCGGCTAGGCTCGTAACTCAAATTAGTCGTATGACGGGCAATCCAAACCTATGTTAATTAGTGAATGCGTGCAACGCGTGCAAAAACTTTAGGTAAAAACATCACGACTTTATACACATATTAAAAATTAGTAACATAATCTACTGTACAGTTACATTTAATAACATAAATATACAAAGGAAAAATGACATTTACCTTTGGGGTGACGTGACTTGAGCTGGTGGTGGGTGGAGGCGGAGGGGAGCAGAGACGAACCCGCAGAATTTATTTTATTTTTTCTTAAACGAGAACTTTTCTTAAACGAGACCATATCACCGGTGATTTCCTTCTCTTTAATCCATAATAGAAGAAGCCTCTCCATTTTGTTGTTGACCGAGGTCCGTCCCCTGACAAGGAAAGTCTTGCCCTTAGAAGACTTGCTTGCTTTCATAGCTTCCTTATTATTGAGAATTCTACCAATTGCCGAACGGTTACGGCCATACTCAACGAGCAAGTTTAACTATGCATGCGCCTCCTTCGTATTTTTTTTACTTCGGATTTTTGACCTTAATAGACCAATAGCATATCGGCGTTTCCGTGACAGAGAAAAGTTGTTTTTGTTGATGCAGCAAAGCGAAAAAAATAGTACAACACACTGACCGGCATGTTGGATGGTTCGTAAGACGAAAAGGTTTGTGCGTAAGAGAGGGACAAAAAAAGCCGCAGTCCATGTCGTAAGATGAAAACTACGTAAAACAGGGGGTTCGTAAACCGTGGGCCCACTGTATTTGTTTTGCATTCCAGTGCCACAGTAGACTTGGCTTGTTTTTCAAATTACTCAAGTGCAAATGTTTCACAAACTTTTCCTACCGCACAAATGCCAACAACACAATACCGTTCTGTAATCATGTTAAATGACCAATTAAGGATGCTAAACTACTACTTACTGTATTTCTCAGAGTACAAGTTGACCTCGCTTATGGCATGAAATTACTTGTTTCGCATTCAAATTACTGTTATTGAAACACAGATATGTGGAAATAATTGGTCTGTTTTGAGTTATGCAGTTATAAGTCGATCCCCCTAATATGGTGGTTGAAAATGAGGGGGGAAAAAAAACCCTCGACTTATACTTGGATAAATAGGGTACAGTAATTACATTGGCATTGCCATATTCATATTGCCAGTATTCAGCAGCCACTCCAGCATGAGCAACATGCAGCGCTCAATGATGCTGGCAGTTATATTATACACAAGTAAAGAGGAAAATTACCTTGTTATGGGTTATTTGAATCGAAAAACAATGATGAAGAATCTCCATTTGTGTTTGTTTACGTCTTAAATTGGCAGCACAAATGTTTCGCTCGACTTTTTAGGAGAGCTGGTATTTTAGTTGACATACAAAAAAAAAAAAACTGGAAAGAAATAATCAGTCCAACTTTTCTTTCTATCTCCAGATTATTGAACATCATCAGCAGATAAACATGCCAGACCTGTACCTGCAAGACTCTTGGCCTTCAGAACCACTACAATTGCCTCTGCAGTGATGAATGCAAGACCGAAGTTGAAGGAGCACCACCGTTTGTTGGGGATGAAGCATAAACATGGCAAATCAAGTGCAAAATTTTACATAACAAATTCTTCCATTTCCAGTGTCTCACACATTGTATGCTTTTTGAATTTTTAATTCTAATTGAGCCTAATTAAAAGGGACATATTACCACATTTACCTTTAGGCTGAGTAGTGGCTCATTTGCTTTGTTTTACTCTGCTGTCTGCTTCAAATTTTTAAATGAATAACTTCGATTACCAAACCACGCTGATAATAATAATAATAAACTAATTGATCAAAAATATGATAAATAAATTTTCAAAACACAGTCCCTCTCCAAAAATTTTATTTCAGCTGTGTTTGTAAAAGAGGGTGTTGACAAACACATGTAACATGTTATGACACCTGCAAACTGTTTTAAACTGTGAAAGAAATGCATACATCGCCATGAAATAGGCAAGACTTAATCAACGGCAGCTAGATGAACTTGAAGCTTATTCCTAACATGCAATCAAAAATAAAAACAAAAGTAAAAACACAAACCTCTATGAACTGCGAGTCTGAAAAAGGAATAGGGAAAAGTCCGATTTATTTAGACAGTACCCTTAGCTTCACATAACCAGAATTTCATCCTCCAAAATTGCAGACCAAAATACACATATTGTCAATATAAACGCACAAAATAAATATACACCTCACATATAGAGTTTGTATCGACCTTTTTTGGAATATTTGAGTCAGCGCCTATACTGTTCCACAACTTCACACCACAAACTGACAGACAAAAATCTCTTAGTTGTTTTTTTAACACCTTGAAATCATTTATGACATCCTTCAACCAGAATTTATGTTCTGAAATATCATTTGGATTTTTTTTCTGGTAATTTGTTGTGTTTGACCTTTATACATGATTTGCCCTGTTCGAAATTATACAATATCTGTATTGAAAATTTTTGTATGTATGTATTCCACATATCCAGGTTTTTGGATGGTTCCTATGGCTCCTTTTTAAATGGTCCAATGACAAATGAATTCTAGTAGTTGGTTTCCACTGATTCTAGCACAATATTGCAATTATGGTAAAGGTAGGGAACAACATGTGGAGTGACACATGAACTTAAATGCATTTTTTTTGTTCAGGTAATGCTTGTGTAATATTTCTTGTAATTCAATTTTCATGTCAAGTTTTTGAAAATACATCATTCCTCAGTTTTCATTTTCTTAATCTGTCTTAAACTGGCTTTATAATGTATTTTTGGCTATCCCAAAAAAGAAACAAACATTTTGTTAACCCTTTCACTGCCAATTCCTTTGGAATTTAAAAAAAAAAAAAAAAAATCCCACTTCCATAGATTAGGTTACAGGCTCTGGGATTTTTTTGTCACAGTTTTATTTTATTGTAATAATAATAGTATAAATGTGCTAGAGAAGTGAAAATGATGACCAAACGCCTACAGTACATTGTACGTAATCAGTGTAATCTATAGTAACACACACACACATACATATATATTGAGTTTATATATATATATATATATATATATATATATATATATATATATATATATATATATATATATAAACTCAATATATATGCGCAGTAATAGACGGTTAATTCACAAGAAATTGTACAAGGCAAGCTACCTTGTTGACAGTGGGCCCAGCACTGGCTTGTTGTGGAGGGAGAATTTGCTAAGTCCTTCTAGAATCTATAGATTGAGACTGCTGGGATGCCATTTCATCTTATTGCTATGATTTCTATGCCCACTGCATTTTTTTTTGTTGAAAAGCTGTGGGACAGGGTCAAATCATCTTTCGGCAAATGTTAGCTTTTTACAGGGCCTAAATCAGGTGAATGCTTGTCCTGAATCTGAATAAAATTGCTTAAACGGCAAAGTGTCTGAAAAAAAATATCAATCCTTATTCAAACATGAAACATGTTTTTTGATCACCTGAACCTGTTTGATACTGGAAATAAGAAAGAATAAATGATAATAAATGTCAATTGATTTGAAACATCAGCGCCTATATCTTTAACATTTTAACATGAAGAAAAAGGTATAAAACATTGTGTTGATTTTTCTTTCTAAATCACATGACTAATGATCATTATACAAACATGTGATTTGAGAAAAAAAAATGATGACGGCAATTTAAAAAGCTGCTATCCCTACATGCGCTTGACAATGAGAGCGCCACAGGACCATCTGGTGCCACAGATGTGCATCTACACAGCGCAAACGCAAAGCCCGTTTCCCTATATAAAGGCTGCAATAATACAACAAATGTTAGCACGCATTTCTTTCATAGTTATTAGTTAATAAATGGTTACTGTTCTATATTGTAAGATATCTCACTTTTTAGTCTGTAGCTTGACTAAATGATGGCCGTGCATGGTTTTATTTTAGTTTTTTTAATCAGTAGCACTGCACGCCCATTTAACTTAGTCCACTTGGTGCATGCTTCATCAGGTGTCATAGTGACAGCGCTAATCCAATCAAGTGTTGTACTTTGAGGGAGTGTGCACTTTCTATGGGGCTAGGATTGTAATCACTTTTGTAAAAAAACAAATTCTGCTCATGTATACTGTCATTCATGAATGTGATTTTAAATTCTATTGTAGTGCAATCTTGTTTAATGTATACAATATGTGACTTAAGTTGTACCTTTAGTGCTTGTTCGAAGTAAAATAAATTGCTTTTTAGGTTGCACAATAAAATGTTGGTACTTTTTTCTTATCTGCCTAGAATATATTTTTGTAGTGAATTGATTAAGCACATTTTGGAGTTGTGATGTCACATTGCAGATTTGTTGTAATTATAGCATGCTTACCCCCCTGACCGGTGTATGTTTATTTTTTTGTATTTGATTTGTATTTTCATGTTGGCTCCATTTTGCTACAACTTATGCTCTCCAGAGACTTGTGTTTGTCAATTCATTACATGAAATTGTCTTGTTCATATACACTATATTGTTTGGCTCACTTATAATTCACCCAAAGAAAAAAAGTTACTTATAATTCACAAAAAAAATCTCAGCCATATTCATTGCCTGTGCCGACTGACCGACACCACCCGACCCGACCTGACCCGACTTGACTCGTCAGTCCGTTGACCAAAGCATTTTGAGAAACCACCAGGAAGTACAAGCGAGAATTTTTAAAATTAAAGTTAATATTTAGTCAATTCAAGCATTGCAATACTTTCCTTTTTACTTGTAGCGTATGTCAGATGAAATTCAGACAAATGTGACAAATTTGAATGGAACCGTCAGTTATTAGGGTTGGTCAAGCAGTTATAATTGAGAATGGACAACCCGACTATGAGTATCATGCGAAGCATAATAATGCCTACTACCAATGTGTACGACTGCCAATTGCAGTCTGAAGGATAGTCCACCCTCTATTAGGTGGCAGTGTTTCATTGCGTACTTTGCTTGAGCGTGTACACAGTTGGGACTAGACTGTGAAGAATAGTTCTCCATTAAGAGGCAGTGTCTCATTAAGGTTGACCCTAATGCAGTGCTTCTCAAGTATGGGGTGGGTCCCACGGGGGTGATGCCAGGGGGTGTGTGATCAACCTAAGGAAAAGGCTTTGTTTTTGTCATGTGAAGTGTAATTGCAATAAATTAAAAAATTGCCGTTTTTTTATTTTTATTTTATGTTTTTAGTTATAGGCACTTTGATGCAGTTGGTTATTTTTTTCTGTTTTAGACTAAGCTGTAACTCGTATACATGCTGGAAAAAAAATAACAGTTGTTGAAAGTTGCTTTATGTTGCTTTTTTTTTTCTTTTGTCAATTTGAAAAAGGATACAGATTTAGATATACTTATACAATTTTTATAGATAATGATCTTATCTATTGTCAGCGCGTTGAGTGGGGGAAGGGTACGAAAAGTTTTCTCTTTCCTAGGGAGGAATCTGCGTAATTTATTTTACATGCTAGAATATTTTCATTCTTTGTCTGCTCAAGAACTGAATTCCATAGTACAGTAGTTCTTGCTTGTACAGTACTTTGTATATTTGGTGATGTCCTCCTGCTGGTTCTGCTCCCAATCTCGGTTAGTTACACGTAGTTTTTTCCATATCTCTTTTGATTGTACTTTAATTACCTCTTGTGATCATTTGTTGAACTTTCATATTGTTGAGTTTTTTTTTTTTTTCATGCGTTGCGTGCGCTTTTTGTAATAAACTATTTTTGTACTTTCCACGTTTTGTTCTGTGAGTCTTGGGGTCCTCTGTTAGTTTGTCCCAGAGAAGTGCCCACCTCTGTAAAAGAATGAGACAAAACTGTCGACACACAAATTCATGCAGCCAAAAATGGGCAAAGGGAAACGGAGCCAGAAGGAAAACTACTGGAGTGAAAGTAATAACCAATGTTAATACAGTAAGGGAACAATTCTCAGAACTAGTAAGTGCTACAAAAATTACAACGGTTCATACATGACAAAATACTCAGCAGGAAACCAGAACTGGGGACGCGAGGAATAACCTGACGTGGTTCACTCGCTGCAGCCGCACTTAAGAAGGCCCCTGATGACAGATGGGAGACAGGTGTGTGGTAGCTGACTTCACCCCCTCAGGGTGGAACTGCCTCTAAAAGCAAAACAAAGGCAAAGTTAGCCAGATACATAGCTAAAATACACCGGTATTTCTTATTAAAAGCCCTAGTATATTTTCTTCAAAGTTTGCAGTTTTGACCCTGCTTCTGATCCACATGGATGAACCCCAAATATAGCCATTTGCTTGGTGACTCTCACCAGAAGAAGGTGTTGTTAGATGACTAATTTGTTATCATGTAACAATCCAATAAATCTCATGCCTATCTCTAGATGGAAACTCCCTGACTATTTGGACTTTTGAACCCTCATATCATATTGTAAAAAGGCCAGCCGTGTGTGGGTGTGTCCAGCATACAATACAAGTTGGCCGAATCTGAGTGACTACATACAAGCAGAATTTTTCGTGACTGGAGTCACAACAGCGGATTAGTTATCTGGTGAATTTGTACTGATTGGACTGATTCTGCACTTGTTTTTTGGAATCCTCTTAAGCTGATTCGAAAAGGAAGAAACCAAAGACGGTGAAAAAGTCTTCTGTCTTTTTATAACAATGGTAAGTCAAAAAAAAAAAAAAAACACTTTCTGCCTTAAAACGTTAAATTGGATTTGATGGTACGAACAGTGTTCAATTCTCTGCTCTCCTTTCCTGGTAGGATGTGGGGATGCTGGAAATCCCTGCCGAGCTGTCGGCAAGGTTTCGCAGAGCGGCAGGTGATTTTGAAGAAAACAAATCAGAAATCAATGTTTTTATTCAAGTTTGTAATTGCAGTTGACTTCCTACAAACAGGTTATCGCCATACAGTGACAGAGGTAGCACCGCCGCAAGTAAAGGCCAGGCACAACCTCACTCTGCCTCAAGATATTGACAAATACCCATTCTCGCACTATGTCAATTCCAAACTAAAGGTCAGTAACATGGAAACAGACACACACACGTGCACACACAAATCATTCACTTTTTAACACCTAATATTTTCCTTTCATTCTCATTTGTATGGTTGTTTGCAAAGCATTTTGTAATTGCCACTAAATCTTTCTCTTTGTGAGTTAATCATTTACTTGTTCTGGCATTTGATCTGTTTTTATTGGTTGGGCCCTTTGTAACTTGATCTGACAGCACCTCAACATGGGATGGGAAATGACCCTCTAAATGAGTTACTTTACTTCCTGCAGTGCAGCCTTTTGTCCCGAACTTCAGTCTTTACAGTATCCAAGTTATCAAAATGAAAAAACTGAAAACTGAAAATCCACCTCACAAATCAAAGGGTTGTGGGTTCAAAGGCTTCAGATTTTCTGTAGTTTAGATGTTTTCCCCACACATGCATAGGTTTTCTACAATTTCTCTAGTTTTGATATGCATCGTCACAAGATTCAAGAGACAAAAAAACTGGACAAAGTAGTAAAGGAACGAGAAACAAAACTTAACTCAACTCACGGGTGCTGCGGATGATTTTAAAACAATGATTTTAATATAGTAATACAAGGTTGGAAACAGTGTCACTCGCGTGTTTCACAGTCCCAGCTGTGCCTCTTCATCCTGACTCTGCTCCGCTTTAGTGTCTGTTTCTACTGAAGGCGCAGGAGTCTTTCTCCGAGAGAAGTACATTGTTATGGGTAGTTGTTGGCACTCTTCCTTTTCCTGAGCAAGAAGATTTTTTTAAACGGATATGCCCGGACATCGAATTAAAGTGAAGCCTCTTATATCATAACATTACACTTGGATTTTCAATTTATTACAAAAGAAATCTTGGTAAAAGTCAGATTTCTAAAGCTGTGCATTTCTCCGTTGCTCTCTATGTAGGCACCATGACGGGTGTGTGCATTTGCTCTCGGCACGCCCACGAGTCACGTGATTGGCTCCCAGAGACCAAGCTGTCAATCAATGTGCTTACTTGCACGTTTGTAACGTGTGCGTATGTGCTGAGCTGAGCGCACACAGGCGGTTACAGGAGAGACGAAAGCAAGCTTTTGGATCCTCTTGCCTTTTGTACTAAAATGACAAGTGAAAAACCAATACAGTACAGCGTCAATATTTATTTCTAACAACAGTAAAGCCCCCGAGTCAATCAGGATTCAGAGCACAATGCACTGTAAAAAGTATCCACACTGTAAAAAATTTGTGAAGCAGCGAAGCCATGAAAGATGAACCGCGATATAGTGAGGGATCACTGTATACATATTAAAAATCGGTAACAAAATACAGTAGTATAGTGAGTGCTACTTATACATAATGTACATGTCATGTATACAAATAAATAACATCATAAACAAAAAATATATAAAGGATTTATTTAGTGGCATGACTTAAGCTTGTTACGGCCATATTCCCTAGCGAGGGTAGCCTAGCCTAGCCTTCTTCGTATTTCTTGATTATCTCCAGCTTCGTTTCCATGCTAATCATCTTCTTACAATTTTGTAAGCACTCACACTAGGATCAAGTCTTTAGCATGTCGGCATCTTAGTGACAACATCATAGTAACACCGTGAGGCCGACCAATAACAGACAAGCAACTTAGTGACGCGTTGCAGCGCCTGGCAGTTTGATGGGACCAGAAAATAAGAGCAATTACCTAAAAACACCTGAAGATGGGTGCAAAACAACATAATCACAGCCAACCCCAAAGGTCATTCCAGTTTTTGATGTCGGGAAGCGGGAAAAATGCCATAAAGGGGGGACAAAAAACACCTCACAGTCCACTTCGTAAAGTGAAAAAAAAAAAAAATAAGGCAGGCACGTCGTAAACCGGGGTCCATTGTATTAGATTTCGTCTGTTAGAGTGCTCATTAGAGGCACCTCAAGTGCTGAAAGTGAGGTAGTTCTTGTTTTTCTTTCGCTTCTTCCCATTTAAAAAACACACATACAATTGTGTGTTCTCCATATCTCTAATGAAACAGCGTAATACTGTAACACAGCTTCCATTCATCAAGTCACTGTGTGTTGCCTCGAAAAGAGTGAGGTCTCAGATAGTCAAATTCAATCTGTGTGTTTGGTGGCGTTCAGTCGTAGATGCATCCTGTCAAGATCAGATGTGAAACTACTTCCCAAATGTGGTTTCAATCTGTCCAGCAAAAATCTAATTTCATGTGATAAGTGACTTTTCAGACGACAAACGATGTTTCAACCTGCATGGGCTAAGAATAGGATTTTGGCTGACAGTCTGAGTTAGTCTTAGTTTTATAAAGCTAAGATCAACAACTCTCAATGGAGCAGTTTGCGCCCGAGCGTTGGGGTTGATTTTCAAATTAGTATCTCCAAATATGAGACCATAGTCCCCAGTTGGAAAAGCATGTCTGTTCAGGTCAGTGAAAAGATCCTACCCCAAAGGAAGGAGTTCAAGTACTGTTATCAACAACGATGATGAGAGGGAATATAGGACAGAGGTGCAACATCTGGCTTCATGATGTGATATCAATAACCTGGCTTTGAACATCAAAAAGACCAAGGTAATGATAGTGGAAGCCTCTAACCCACAGAGCCCTCTCCATCGGTTCAGAGGCGGTGGAGAGGGTTAACAACTTCAGAGTCCTTGGGATGACCTTGGCAGAGGACCTGTCTTGGGGCCATCCCGTTGCCTCAGCTATCGGTAAGGCCCGGCAACGCCTCCTCTACCTGAGGAAACTGAGGAACTACCACATCCCCAGACCACTGCTGGTGAACTTTTACCATCAGGCTACTGAACTTATGACTTCACAAAATTGTTTACACTGAAACTATTTACACTGGGGTATTTTTGGGGCAATATGACTTTGTTACACTTTTATTACTTGTAATTTTGTTTGCACTTTACGTGGGGCTGGCTAGGGCATATTACTAACACTTTACTAGGTAGGGGCTGATGAGGGGATATTAGTTTTAGTTTTAGTTTTAGCACTTGTCACTTTATGAACATAAACTATCTGTGCTCCAAACACAATTTCGTTGCCTACTTTATGACAATGACAAATAAACTTGACGTTTAAGAAGATGGATGACTCAAAGAAGCGTATTTGTGCAATGCTTGAAGAGATGCATTGGTCTGTTGCGCTGAAGAATGAGCTGAGATCAAAGGAGACACTCTTGATTTAGCTTTTGCTGTCTGTTAATACCCTTCTGCTGCCCCATGCAGCAACTGGATGAAAATGAATGGATGGACAATGTTTTCATTTGTGGTGGCACATGCAACATTGTCTTTATTTGAAAGTCTAATCCCTTCCACAGGATACATGGTGTCAACCTCACGGAATGCCCCTTCAAAGGGCCCTGACCCCCCTTGAACCAGAAGAAGCCCGCACTGCACTGCAGATATATAAACTGGTATAGAAAGGACCACAACATACTTCAATTGTTGCTCTCATCGTTACAATGATAAATCTATTGTGTTTCTTAGATCATGCGGTTCACAGGTGAGTCAGACCTAAGTGACTCAAACGAGCAGTTATTGGGAAACTACATCATTGAGATAGGACAAAAGCACACTGCTATGAGGGATGAGATCCTGGTCCAGTTGGCTTTCCATACATGGGGCCTGAGTGAAGAGCAGCAGGTTCTGCATGGCTGGTTACTGCTTGCCTGCTGCCTCTGTGCTTTCACGCCATCACCAGAACTGGAAAAACCCCTGCTAAAGTAAGTGGCATATCTGTTTTTTTTTAATTAATTACTGTATTCTTTATTTTTATATAGGGACAGTAAATGTTCAAGTTTTAGCTAGAAAAAAAGTCTAGTTTCTTACTGTAGTTCTTGTGCAAAGTGTCAAAAGCAGCAGCTGAAAAACAAAATGAATTCACCATTAGTTAATATAAAAACAACACATCAAATCTTCTCAATTTGGGTAAGGGATGCGATGCAAAGCTTTGCATTTGTTGTGCATTGCATTGGTCCCCAACCACCGGTCCGCACCCGAAATAATGTTTTGGAACTGATTTAGTTTAACAGTTCATTCATTTGTGCTTTGTTTGGTGTGAGCTTTGTTTTTTGGCACCGCTTCTGGCCGCTGTTGATATTGCATAGTGAGAAGGATGATGTGCTTTTGTGAGCAGTCAGTCGGTGACGCACACCGGGTCCACGATATAAATCCCAAGCGTTGACCGGTCCATGGTGATAAAAAGGTTGGGGACCGCTGGTGTATAGTGTAATAGCAAATCCGCAGCACTAGGTGATGCAGTGGTGCTCTCAATGTCTAAGTGTGCTGGAATTTTAAACTTCTTAAATAGCTGTCTACGATTTGCAGATTTTTTTTCAAGATCACATTAATTATTAATGTGATTCAAGGTATTGATAAGGTTTTATTGTGGGTGACCGTAAAAGTAATTAAAAACTTTTCTAAAACCTGAGCGTTCTGGCCAAAATAGTACAATTTGCATATACTGTAATTCCAACATGTACTGTATAACAGGAGTGGAGCCTGGGTCACTGTTAAACACTGGCAACAGTTTTTAACGCTAACATTTTCTCTCATTGAGGTACGCTTGTTTATTTTTCCTCAGCATGAACAAAATGTAACCTCCTGAAGCTGGATTTGTCATACAACTGAAGGAACCTATAGCATACTGTGTCAGTACCTATATAGCTAGGTGTCAAACTCAAGGCCCGGGTGCCAGATCCAGCTTGCCACATCATTTTATGTGGCCCACGAAATGCTAATTTCCAAGTTGTCTTCAACCTTTACTTTTTTTTTTTGTTATCAATACCCCTTGAATGAATTAGAACACAGGTGACAAACTAAAGGCTCTAGGGCCAGATCTGGCTCACCACATTATTTTATGTGGCCTGCCAAACGCTAATTATGACTTGAAGTTTCTGGCTGAAATACGAAATTTCCAGCTTATCGTCAACCTTTACTTATTCTTTTTTTTTTTTTTGTTTTGTTATCAATAACCCCTTGAACAGTTTTTAGTAGCCTCTGATTTCAAAATGTGTAAATGTGTGACAATCATACTTCAAATTTATTTGACTTCACAGTCATAACGGCCCTTAGACAAAAACTATACCTACAATGTAGCCTATGATTTGTTTGACACCTTTGGCATATGTTTAGTCTTACCTGTGTGTGAAGAGTTTTTTTTTTACATTCATCTTCATATTTTATATAGCACAGTTTAAGCTTCAGACAAAATCAGAAATAACACTTTTTTTTTTTTTTTTTTACATACTTCCGATTCAGATATGTATCTGACCACGGACCCATGGAGTACCGTGCACTATGCCAACAAAAACTTCTCATACCTATGCAACTGCCAGCTCCCTCAACCCGTATTTATCCCCCAACTCAGCTCGAATGGACCACCAACAAAAGGAAAGGCACCATGCTTGTGGATGTATGTGCATTCAATGGTAAGACAAGTTCCAATGTCAATGCCAACTGCAAGCAGTATTTAATGACACTTGTATAGCCTGTTGCAAGGCAAATGATCCTAAAAAAATATTGCAATATTCAGCATAGGTATAAATAAATAAATAAACAAAACCGAGTACAAGTTGAGTTTTTTTTCCTCATTTTCAACCCCCATATTAGTGATGATTATTTATATATACCTCTAATTTGATATAATATGCATCCATTTTGAGCGTCTTGCACAAAACATAGCAAAAACTGCATTTTCGTCAAGCGCTTCCTTTATTGCCTCTTTGTTGTCAACAACAAGGCTGAGTGGATAACTCTTGGTGTCAAATTTTGGTGCATTATGAAAAGGAAGATACAGCTTGACTTGTCTCCTTCAGCCCTTGGATGTGTGCTTGAACAAGCCAGTATGGATGTCAGCAGGTAGGGGGAGAAACAGGGCAACCTTTCATGCACTGATCACAAGAGACGTCTCTTGGGTAAAGAACATCCCAAGTAAGATGATCAACAAATCATCTCCGAAGACCTCCATTTCAAACAAATTGAATGGGTCCCAAGATGATTACCCGTGGAAGACTAACGAGGACGCTTGAATAATTGACGAGTTCATAGTAGAGAACGTCCAGGTGTTAAATGAGAGGAGCGATTTGGCGTGTCGGATGGTGATGATGCTTTTAGGGCTTTTGTGTCAAATGAAGATTCAGCTCAGTCAAAAAAAAAAGCATTGAAACATCAAATCATTTTATTGTTGCAAGATTAGTTTCAACACTCTACGTGCACATTGGCTTGCACTTGTCTCATTTTTGCACCCCACCCCTAACCCCCCATATAACCGCAACAATATGTTATCCGATATACGATGAAGAAATGTGTCTAAAAGTACCGTAATTACGTTATTTTAATAACATGCACCATGCGTTATAATTGGACACCCATGATCTATATGGAACCACTAAAGTCGGGGGTAGACTTATAATTGCGTCTTTGTAAAATTCACCCAAATTGAAGGGACGACTTGTAAGTGTGGTGGACTGGTACTCAGAGAAATATGGTAATTTTGATTTGAAGTAGCTGTTTTGAATGAATTTCTGCGCTTCGCCATGAAATGAAAGCCTGTCCATTGCCGTCTTCAGCTTTGTTTTAAATATAATTGTTTCATGTTTGCTCTTGTCGGAATAAAGACTTCTGTTGAACTCCATGAACGTATATAGTTACAGTATTTGGTTCACTCCAAATTTATATTTTACTTTAAAAGATTCTGCAACTATTTCCAAGATATTTGCGCAAATAATGCATCAAATGTATTTTATTAAGGATTTATTTGTCTTTAAATATAATTTCACATAAAAGTCAATTGTTCTTGACATTTCGAGTCAAATCATTTTATAATGTCATTTCTAGAAGGGAATCTCACAACTGAAGTGGAGTCCTGGACCACAGGAGAACAGCTGGCCTCATGGTTTCTCAATGCCAGGTGTTTCTAATCAGTATATTGACAGATATTGGTCTCTGCATACACACAGCAACACACAGTGTACAGGTGTATTATATTTGTATTTAATCAATTTTTTTGCTGATATGTCATAGAGGTGTGATAGGGCCAACAGAGGGATGGTCTGTATCTCTTCTGACTGATGACAGGTGGTCTGATTTGGCTGGATCAGACTTTGTCATGGATCTGCTGGCTGGTGCAGAGGCAGAAGTATTACCACCAGGCACTATCTCGCCGACCCATTCTGATTACCTTTTTGGTGGCCAGGATAACCGGTATAAAATATACTTTGTTAATGGTACAAAAAAAATGCACTGTATAGCATGGAACTAATTTAGTGCTTCTTTTCTCACTTTTTTTCATTTTCAAAGGATACCAATTACAGATCTTGATGACTTTATTCCACCAGCACCTGCCATTGAAGCACCAGGCAATCCTCATTTTCAGGGAAACCAATGGGGAAGAAACCATCCACAGGAAGGTATGGCAATATTACGGCAGCAATCCATTGTAAAAATATCAATATCATGTTATCCGGGCATGGTGCGGAGGTAATGGATGAATGGATAGATAGCTGGGTGGATGGGTAGGGAACCACAGTTTTTTTGAGGGCCATATTCTGCCTGTTTTTGATTTGTCTCTCAGCCTGGTAAGGATCCTGATCATTTTATGCATACATACAATGCACCCATTCTTCATCCTTGGGGACCCACTCAAGATTTCATTTCTGTTAATAACTCTTTTTTTCTTGTCTGTAGGCCATCCTCAACAAATGGATGCATACGTTGATGACTTGTTTGACCTGGACCAAAGACAATCGGTTTGTGTTATCAGAATGAAAGAAACCTCTTTTTTTGTCTGTGCCTATTAAGCCTGCTCTTTTAATTGACATCACATATGTAGACTTAAATTTCCTGAAACAAGATTTACCCATAGCTGATCGATGTATACAGTCTTTAAATAACTGTTAAAGACAGTCAACTATTATTTTGTTTTTATTAAATTATAGCCCTGATAATTAATTTTTCTAATTTGACATACCTGAATTTTATTTATTTCTGTATTTGAATTAGTGATTTGATTTGATTTTTCCCTCCAAAGACCTCTCGCAGACCTTTCGCAGTTTGCGGTCTAAGGTAGAAACAAAAATTGTCTCTGCAGGCAAATATTGTCACTTTTCTGAAGAGAGCCTGAAATGGTGTGCAAGGTTAAAAGGTTATGACATTTGTGCTACTCTCTACACCAGTGATTTTCAACCACTGGTGTGCCGTGAGATATTGTCAGGTGTGCCGTGGGAAATTATCCAATCTGTGTGCTTGTGCGGTCTAGCGCCTGGCAGCGTACTCATGTAGTACTCTTCCATACCGTGCACAGCAAGCTCGCTCCACTCCCCTCCCCTCTCCTTGCGCGATTAAAAAAAAAGTGGAAAAAAAATACAACAGCGACAGAAAGCCCCGTCCATATGTTTGTGATGTGGTTTTTAAAGCAGCCCCCCCCCCCCCCCCCCTCCGCCAGTCCACAATATAAATCAATATAAATCTGAGGCGCAGTCTAAATTTAAGGTGTTGACCGTGCCGCCCCCCAACCCCCCGGTCCGCAGGCTAAATTTAAGGCGTTGACCGTGCCGCGGTGATCAAAAGGTTGGGAACCACTGCTCTATACCAACCTTGGACTCTGGTAGCAGTCATCAAGAGTTGTTGGACTCCGGTTCACACTGGATTTGAGAAGAAACTAAACAAGTGTAGACATGCTTGTTGCCCCCCCGGCTTGACATCTGTATATTAGCGTTCTCGGTGAACAAGAGGGTAACCTCCCTCCCCCTTCAGGTGGGGGATGGGTGGAATCTGAATGTTGTTTGTGCCTTTGCTGAACAGCAGTTTTGATTCTTGGAAGTGGTCTTGAAGAATGCGCCTGTGGGGGATTCCACAATTCTATTGGGGGACTTCAATGTTTTTGTGGGCAAAGAAAGTGAGACCTGGAAGGGCATGATGTTGTTGGGCTGTCCAAATAAGAAATAACCTTTAGATTCAACGATTGGCCTTTTGATGCTTCTGTGAACTGTAAAGCGAAGCTCACTAGGTTAGATGAACAGTGTAGCTCACCAATACTTGGTCAACATGACTAATTTGACAGCTATATTTCAATGCTGCTTTTATTCAATTCCCTTCGGGGGTTTTATTTTAGCCCATTCCCTGCCCTGACAAAGTTTGTTCCATGGTCACATCTGATCCTAAAGCGATATCCTGAAGCTTTTAAGAATGCATCATGAACATGTTCAAAGCTACATAGTGTCTGTGTCTTGTAATCTAAATTTCATTTTACTCTGCCAAACCAACAACCTGACAAACAAAGCAAATAACATTTACTTCCTCCATTCATCCCTGAAAGCTGAAGCACAAAGTTGAAGTCCTGAAAAGCACTTAAGAAATCTGATGCAGAGCCCTCTGCTACATTTAGCAATTTGTGCTTGACCAGTATTGCTGGTTTGTAGGAGAAGCACCAGGCTAGATTGACCTTTCTAATGATTTCTGGGAGGGAGCCTTAAGTGCTGTTAACTCTTCCTCTAGTTTTGTTAGGTTGTCACTTATTCAATTCAAAGTACTTCATAGACCACTACAGCAAACAGAAACTCTCTAGAGTATTTCCAGACACAGTTGCTGACACCTGTGACAGGTTTCTGTGAAGGGAATCATATATTAGGTTGTTATCATTATGTGCTTATTTCTTGTCTAGAATAGTGTGCATTGCTATCTATCTCCGCAGTCCTAGTTCATCTCTCCCAGTCCTTAGATAAAGCTGTTGTCGCAGGAAAGTCTGAGCTGGGACCTTGGCCCAGCTGTTGGTGGCGCCTGACTAGCTCTTTTTGTTATGTCTTGTAATGTGCAGTGCTTTGCTGAATGAATAAAAAGCAGGCAGGGACGCTTGAGCGCCGAAAACGCTATTGGCAATGCATGAGTACATGCATTAAGTACAACACAAATTTTTCCCTTTGCCTAGGCTGAGAAAAGTCAATCTTGGCTGGTCTGAGTTACTATTTTGCTGTTTCACAGCAGGGCTTATCTTAGTCTACTTTTAAAGATAACCCTGACAGTTTCCCACAGTCACTTTGTACCGGAACTCATACAACTGGTATTCCTTTTTCAAATCCATATGATATTCTAAGCATTAACATTGATCCGTCCTCACATATCTTTGGTCGAACTCCGGACAATCTTAACATTTCAGTTATGCAGAAAAATGTGTTTGCTTTCACCTGCTTGATTCCATTCAGGCAAATTCTTCTTTCATGGAAATCAGCATTGAGTTGGTTGCACTCTTTCGCTCCAATGACTTTCACCCATAATCCAGAACTTGTTGCTCATTCAAAGTTTGGCCACTGGAAAAATATTGGACTCGCTTGAGACAGTCATCCAGTATCGGTTTTGTGACAATACCTTCTCAAGGTAAGATCAGTGGATGCCTTAGCTTGAGGGATCTTTTCAGCTTCTCTCCAACCCTGAGCAGTCCATCTTCAAATTAGGATCAAGCTGGTATAATTCACTTGTTTGTAGGAAGTTTGTTTTGTGCTCAAGCAATTTGTCCTCTTGAAATGCTTCTTCCTTTGCAAGTTAGAAGAGTACAGCAGCAACGCTCTCTCCTCTACACTTATGGGCCCTGAGTTGTCTGTGTTAGCCAGCCTTTGAATCGGAACAATGCCCTTTGTAAAGGGCTTTATTCCAGTCTGAAAATTTTGCTAAATAATGCTAAATATAAATGTAAAGTGTACTCACAAGAAATAACTCAAAATAATTATGCATACATAATATGGCCTGAAAATGTGTTTTTTTTTGTATTTTTTATTTTTATGTAGGACATGGAAAGAGTAGCTGTGTTAAACCGCAGGATGAGAGGTGGGGGAGGCATTGGACCTATGCATCCTGGCATATACAATACTGGTGTGTATAACACTCCAACTCCACAAGACTGATCTCATCTGAAATATGCCATTATGAGCAACAAAAACTTTCAAACAGTTTTAATGTGTGGGCTAGATGTGTTCTAAAATTTGAAAGAGGGGACAGGCCAGGAATATATGGATCGAACATTTGGGTTAGTATTGGCCTACTAAAGCACTGTGAGTACTGTATAAAGCTCATGGCACAGTAAGCAGAAGCTTAAAGTATGTTCCAATTTAGTAACATTGCACACTTTCAAATGCACCTTTCAAATGTGTAAAATGTGGTTGGTTAGTTGAGAGGGCCCAGCTACCACAGAATACTGTAGCTGCAGTCAGCCTGTCATACAGCTAATGCTGCCACGGTAGTCCGAAATAAAATGTGGTGATTTTAATAATGTCCCTAAAATGTCTACAGGTTTATTAGCCTTTAGTTTAATGAATTAGGAACATACTTTACTTACAGTAATAACAACAAGCAATATTTTATAAAATGACATTACAGCACTTTCTTTCTGTATAATCAACTGATTCAATCCAAGCAGAACTCATCCTTCTGTTTTGTAGGTATGCCTACCATGATGTCAGGTTATCCTATGGGTAAGTAATTGAAACCCTTAAAGCAGGGGTTTTCAAACGTTTTGGATTCAGCGTCCCCTTTTAGGAAAGCAAATTTTCCAAGGACCCCCTTTGCAATTGCTTGCAGAAACAAAACAAAACAAAAAAATCATTGAAGCCATTTCGGTCCTCCATCGCTGTTTTCAATAAATCCAAATTTTATGTACATAGTCCTCTTTGTATTTTCTTTGCTTGGACAACTTAATTTTTCCAAACTTGATAAAGTCTTACAACTCCATCCATTGTTAAGAAGATAACAAGTCAAGTCATTTTTTTTTCATGAATACATTTAAAAAGACCATGGTCAACCAAAAAAATAGAACACATAAAAACACATGAAACAAGAGGTCGTGCGTGCGCGAGGGTCAAGGTCTTTGATGATGACATGGTGTTTTGTGTCTGTTTCAAAATAATTACATTTTTTTTTTAAATATATTAACTCATACAATGCCAGGGATGTATTTTCCAAACATTCAATCACAGTGATTGAATGCACCCGGAGAACCACTGATTTAAATTATCACCTGTAAGCATGGCAAGTGCCGGGGTGTTGGAATTCAATTGTGGATTTTTTACAAGACGAGGCTTTCCTTTGGGGGCCTTGCCTCGGAATTCCTAATGTTCAAGAACTACATTTGTGTGGCGTGGTGTACCCACCCCTAGGCGGGGTTCACCCTTAAGTGACCAGGGAACTTACATAGTCCACAAATAGCCAATCACACCCACAGTTGTCAAAAACAATGCCTATGAGAGATCCAGCCTGTGAGCAAAACTGTGATAGCTCGGCATAATGGTCCTATGATTTTAAAGTATCCACCATAAAAAGGGGAAATGATTAATCAAGTGGTAGTAATATAATATGATGGGGTGATTATACTTTAACGACTCATACATACACCCTATTCATTAAGTACTGTACTACGACTTTGAGAGTGACCTTTAGCGCTTCAAACCAACCACTGTGATGTGGCCTATGTTAGATTCAGGTTATGACGCATAGCCTGCTAAAAAGTTTTGTATTTTGTTCTGCACGCCGCAATGTGATTTATGTCTAGGAATGCCAGTCAGCCCTTCAATGCCAAGCTATGGCACAAATTCCATGATCCCATCGATGACTCCCATGCATACAATGCCAGGTATTGTCTCAGCATTTCATTTCTGGACTTCATTTGTCAATTGATTGTTGAATTTTCCTTGCCTACCGTAATCTCCACACAGCAATGATGATGCCTCAGGTCCCTGTTCCCTCAGTCACAGACCCCATGCAGCTGGCAGCATCACAGCAAGCACTCATTAACCAGCAAGCTCTGCTAATGGTTTGGATAAATTGACTTTTCTTTCTTTCTTTCTTCTTATATCAAGTCATGTTTTTTTTAGTCATTTCTTCCACCTGTCCTTGGTTTCTCTCTGCAGGCACAACAGATGACTATGCAGGCAATGACTCTGTCCCAGCAACAGACACAAGAGCAGCAGAGGTTGAGGGAGCAAGAAAGAAAGGAGAAAGAACGGGAGAGTGAGAGGCAGAAACGCACACTCACATCTTCCCCCCACTCTCAACCTGCAAGCCAGCCTAATAAAAGCTTGCAGAAGGTAAATTACATGACTAATAAGTGCACATTGATTTTTTTTTTTTTTTTTTGGATATAGCAATCAGAGGTGTAGCTTGTTTGTTTCAGTGTGTGAATCAAGGATCACCCTAGATGGAGACAGTTTGTTTATTGCTTGCCGGAGGATTGCTGGTTAGCAGGACAATACAGCGACTGTAGTGGTTATTCGGGGCCAAGCAAGGTTGATACACAGGAAGGCTTGTGCAGTCAGCAAACAGACGGGTGGTCAGAGACAGGGTGGGTCGGTACACGGGAAGACTGAGGAGGACCGCAGGCAAGCGGCTGGTCAGGGACAGGCTGGGTTGGCACAAGTGCGGACGAAAGAGAACTGCAGGCAGGCGGATGGTCAGGAACAGGCTGAGTTGGTACACATGCAAACTGGATTGGACAACAGGCAGGCGGGAGGTCAGAGACAGGCTGTGTCAGTACACGTGCACACAGGCAGAGTAGAGTGCTCGAAAGCTTGGCATAACGGAACAAGACAATCTGGCCAGTTCTGTGGGGAAGAGACCAGGTCATGTGCAGGGCAGGTAATTAGAGACATCTGTTGGTATTTGGTGTTGACTGGGAGGAGAGGGTTGAGCAGGTTATGGCTGGACTGATATATTGTTACATATTTTTGTTGTTTCTGTGAAAGCACCATGCAATTCATTTGAGAGAAGATGTGTCTCTTGTCCAAAGCCACCTGGGACAGGCTCCTGAAAAGTCTAAACAATGGAAATTGGATGATTGATTAAATTACCAATAATTTGTAACATGATGTATGTTTGTAACAGCCGCAAGACATGGATTCACATAACCCTGATAAAATGCAGTCTTTTAAAGATAAAAAACAGTACTTCCACAATATTGGTGAGTAGACTAAGTTTTTTTTTTCATACAAAGGCATTAGATTTAATGTTTTATTTTTCCAGTCTGAAATACTCATGACCTATCATTCTCAACCTTCAGGTGAGTCCAAGACCCAGGTTCCTCCCTCGCCCCAATTCAAACAGCAACAACCTGTACCATCAGCACATCCATCTCCTCCTCCTGTAGCACCTAAACCAAAGGGTAAGAACATAGATTAAATTCAACATATAGATCAATGCATCTTTAAAAAGCTTTTAACCCTTTCACTGCCATTTTATTTTTTTCAAAAAAATAAAACTTACGGCATGTATTACTTGTTTATAAGTTTAGGATACTTAGAAAATTAGTTAAATTCCCAATTCCATTTCTACCAAGAAATACCAGAGGGACTGTGTATCCCATAGTGTGCCAGAGAAGTGAAAATTATCACCAAATGTGTGCAATACACAGGAGTCAGTGTAATCTATAGTAACACACATTTAGAGAACATATTATCAATTTATTTCAGCAGTGCTAGATGGTTAATAGAGAAGAAATTGTACAAGGCAATATACCTTGTTGACAGTGGGCCCAGCACTGGCTTGCTGTGTCTGGAAAAGTTGCTAAATACCACTAGATTGTGTAGATAGGTGTGTAATGAACTGCTGGGATGGCGTTCCATCATTTAGCCCCCATTCCTACACCCACTGCCATTTTTTTTAAATGAGCAGGGATGCATTGTCCCAACGGGAGTGAAAGGGTTAAACAGTTAAAAAGAAACCATTGTACCTAGGGGAAGAAAAAATCAAACTATCATTGACAGAAGGCATGGCAGACAAACTGCCATAATGGACATTTGTGGTGATGGTAATAATTCTTGCGCACCGGAAAGTGTCATCATATTTAGCTGATGTTTTTATCAAGTTACTACATAAAAGGAAGATCTCCTTTCATTTCCCCAAGATAATTCTACCGCCTTTTATCTCACTCCTCGATGATAATTCTGGTGGGATGTGCGAGCATGTAAACAGCAAAGCTTGGATTTACCTTTTTTGAGCAGAGTTGGCAGCTCTGAGCACTCTCATAGCGGTTGGAGTCAGTGAGTATGAAGTGAGGGAAAACTGTGAACTGTCTCTTTCTTTGAATTGATGGAGTGTTTTATTTTCTATTCCTGTTATGGATTAAAATGTACTGCTCTCTTTGTATTTTGAGAGAATGCAAATAAGGTAACCATATTCTAATGTATTGGTGATTGTGTTTTAACAGTCATAGTAAAGAAGATCCCTAATCATGACAGCAAAACAGAAAGTCCTACAACTCCAAGTACAACTGCAGCTCCGGTCTCTGAACCAACATCCAACATTCGGGAAATCATCAAAATGTTCAACAGTCGACCCCCCCCTGAACCCAAAAACTTTGAGCCTGTTAGGTATGGACAAAATAAAAAATATACTTGATACAAAACGTACAGGAAATCATGAAATGAATTAATAAAATCTGTAGATACACGTTTCATTGGTTGTGTTTGCCCTGTGAACAAAGCAACCCAAAAATGCAGGGAAGCAGGCAGGTTGAGGTTTTCAAAAATGATGATCTAATTCTGCACAGAGGCAAGGCAAATAAAATTCAGAACTTACAGTAAAAGACTATACCCACGGTGGCTACAGCAGAGGGATAGTGACAGAGAGAGAGAGAGAGAGAAAGAAAAGTAGACATAGCCAATAAACCGACAACCAACTGAAGGCAAACTGGTAACTAAATACACTCATCACTTACAAGGGAAGCTGCTTGGTGACACACGCGGGAGGTTAAACACTAACAGTTTGACACAATCACTCACACAAGGACTGGAACGTGACACATAACCCAAAAACCCAGTAAAACAGAAAAACCCTAACACCAACTCACATCAAACAACAACGGAACAGGATATATATATATATATATATATATATATATATATATATATATATATATATATATATATATATATATATATATATGTATATATATATATATATATATATATATATATATATATATATATATATATATATATATATATATATGAAAAGAAAAGAAAAACATCTTTTGCCACGGATAAGCCGCACTGGACTATAAGCCGCAGGTCAAGATGGTATATGAAAGTTTAAAAAAAAAAAAAGTTATACATATTTTTTAAAATTGTCTACCAACTGCAACATCCTCTCTTTAACAGAAGTCTGTCTCCCATTTAATTGACTGATTCATTTATTGAACATTGCACACACTGCACATAAATAACATATAAAATCATAATATTATAAATACAATCATATATATTGTATACTGTATATCAAACACAAACTTTTATACAAGATCTTTATGCCGTCCTCACTCCCATGCGTCGGGTTTTTCGCCAGCTAGACGGCAGGATAACGATGTTTCAAACAAGCAGACTGGCTTTCCTTTTGCTCTGCTTTATTTGAACAATGGCCATTGACCATTACCCTCTTTAGGTGGCAGTAAAACTAGAAAAATAAAACACGTAATCAGCTAATGATACATAGCACCTCTCCAGCTAACAAACAAGTTGCACAACGAAAAAATACTCTTATTTCCAATGTCTCTAACGCTAAACAAAACAGATGAACAGTCTCATAATTTTGAGAACTTCAGGACTTACGAACAATTCTCGTTCAAGGCAAAACAAAATAAGATCAGCAATCATCTAACATTAACATGTCGTCTTAGCGTGCTGCCACATAGACCTGATGTCTACTGAGAAAAACAATATTTCGAACTAACCAGAAGAGGGTTCTCTAAGTCGATGTACAAATCTAGAACAACACAGGTGTTACTAAAGGGCAGAATTTAGACATTTTTTTTAAATATTTTGCAACACTGCATTAATCTGATCACTGTATTTATTGCAGCAGTTCACTTGAGATAACCTGTGACTTGACTTGCCCATGTCAAAATGACTTAATGCTTGCATAAGACTAGAAACATTTAAGACTTGCATGTGTGTGACATGATCCCATCTCTGGCTGTCAAGAATAGAATTATGATGTGATGTTTATGAACAAATCAAGGACAATTGTGTCTGTAATTTTGTGAAGCTAAAGGTTGGACCAACACTAATATTAAAACATAATAATTTATTAATTTATTCATTAAATGAAAACAACAATCAATGAGGTAATACAGTAGTACCTCTTCTGACGAAATTAATTTGTTACGGAAGTGATTTTGTAATATGAATCTTTCATATGTAGAGCCACTTTTTACATGTAAATAGCCTAATCTCTTCCAAGCCCCCCAAAATGCGCCTCAACCCTTTAAATTAATAATATTAATATTATTAATTAATAATACAAATGATCAAAAAGGGTTACAAATAAATAATGTAATTACATTAGTGCATCATAATCAAAACTTACCATGTAAAGAATATTTAAAAAATGCTCCTAAACCCTTTAAATTAATCATATTAATTGTAGCAGTTACAATGTGAATGCAGTTCACTTGTTTGCCTTGAGATTGTGCTCGTGAGTTAATGATGAGTGCAGAGAGAGAGAGCACGAGAGAGAAAGAGAGAGTGAGAGAGAATGAAAGAGAGAGAAAGGGAGAGGGAGAAAGAGAGAGACAGAGAGCTTTTTAGATTGTTTGATTTGTACATTTTTATTTTTTTATATTTCCAGTGATCCAGAAATCATTTCCTAGTCTACAGGAGCAATAATATTTATTTTTGATTATTTTGAGAATGTAAGTTTACTTAAGTTTAGTTTGGAATCATGCAAAGTGCTTCGTGTGTGAAGTCATTGCTAAAGTGCTAACGATGTGCTAACAATGCTAACATCAGACGCGACAGCCCAAATTTGTATGTTACATATGTGTTTTTATGTCACTATCTACAATGTTAGCCATAGCTATTGTGAATTTTATGTTCGTTAGTTCTACAGTGTTGTTGGTGGGAAGTGGGTAAAGATGAAAAGTGGAAGATCACAATAAACTTCGGTACAAAAAAATAGTCTCTCATTCGTGGGCAAGCCGGCATATTAATATACTATAATCCCCATAATTAATTAAAAAATAAAACAAAACAGAATATTCCTGGTAGGTTTAATCTCTTTATCACTTTACAGAGCTCCTGCAAGGCAATTTGTGAAGAAGGTAGATCCCAAACAGGAAGCTCTTGCCAAACTCAGAAACAAAGCACCAGTGCCACCGCAAAAGGTAAAAAAAGATAAATTGTGACGTAGTGGTAAAATGCAAATATTTAAATTTGCTTTTTAATGAGTGCAGAAACAGTGGCCCACATCTCCACCAATGGAAACACAAAGTCCTCCCCACACTCCATCTCCCCAATCTTCTCCTCCCTCTACCATGGGCCCTCGTGTCATCTCCAATAACATGAGAGAGAAGCAGCGCTCCCTGGAGGATATGTTTGCCTCACAGCGCTATGGGCACATTTTACCGCCTCCCCCTGAATCTCCTCCGCCATCTGTGGTTCCCAACATCCCTGATCCACCACCCATGCTTGCACCATCTCTTAGTGAGTCTACCAAAATGTTGCCAGAAACATGAAATAATGTTTGTGCTCTTTTTTTTTTTTTTTGGAAACAATAACCAGTGATGGGGACAAACTATTGGTCAGCACCAACAATATAAATTAATAGCTACTCTTTTGCAGTGATATCACAAAACAATGTTGAATAATATCAACAGTTTAGTAAACCATAGAAATAAAAATACACATCTGAGCTGTGTCGTTCACAACTGTGGCCTGGTCCAACTTCAGTGAGAGACAGAGTCTGACCTGTCCAGCTTACTTAGGTTTTCAGTACTCATTGCTTCTCCTTTCAGGCAAAAAAGAATAAAACGACACAGGCAGGATAGAAACATTTACCGGGCAGTAAATATGGGACGAGATCTGTTTTTTTGTTCTTGGTTTTTTTTTTTTTTTGGGGGGGGGGGGGGGCTAAAAATGTCGAGTCCTTTCTCTGAAAGGTACAGGGTCGGAGTGAATACAGTATCTGATCCTACGACTACTACTATTAATGCTGGGTGATAATATCGATATATTGCGATACAAAGTGACGCAATACGCTTATTGCAATATGACGTTCAGTTTCCAATATATTGAATCTCGGTTTTGAAACGCCTTATTTATTTAGTATTTTGTTTTTTTAAACCAATCCGCTCCAGAATGGGTTTTGTATCATGATTATTGTCATATTATTAATCGTGTTTTACATGCAAATCATTCCAAGTGTTTCAAAAACACCACATGAAAAACTTACATTACCTTTCAAGTCAGGCGACGTTCCGAAGCAAAAGTGGCGGCAGAGGAGGAGGGCAAAAGGCAGAAAATCAAGACTTCATGATACAAAGATCGCATTTCCTTCATTTCTTTCGTCCTATCTTTGGCTTCTGCAGTGTTCAAGTCATCCGTAGTAAGCCCTTGTATGTGTTCCCGAGAAGGGCAATATTATCCAAGCAGGCATATTAACGAGCAGTTGAATCTCACTTTGCGTTTAATTCAAATTTTGAGATTTCAATTTTTGTTTTATTTTTTTTTTTTATATGCTAAGTCATGTTTGTAACATAAGAAAAAACGGTACAGAAGAAACTGTATTCCGGGGTTTCACTGTTTGATCAATTACAAAAATAGATTTCTCCTTTTTTTTTTCCACAAATGAGAGTGACGTCAAAGATCTGTTTAGTTTCCGGTTGAAGAAAACTGCGAACAGTATTTTATTTTTCTCACTCAAACTTTATTTAACAAACTCCAATTTTAAACGAATATACATATACACAAAACATAGTGGCACAACAGTGTGCCATATCCAATCCACAGCAGACAAGTCCAAAGTATACAAATAAGAAGAAGAAAAAAAAATAAAAAATTTAAACAGTCAAACAAAACATACAAACAAGCCACACCAAATACAAATAGAACAAAATAAATCGAAGGAACACAAAAGGAAAGGGAAAAAAAAGAGAGGAGCTAGGGTTTATTAAAGAGATCAAGGTCCTCCACCAACCCATATATCTTCATCGCGTTTTTATTCTTCACAAGTTTTAAAGATTTAAAATATTGACATAAGTCCATATGAAAACTAATGAAGCTAGGTTTCGATTTGAAATATCTATTTTTATGAATAAAGAATTTCCCAAGAATAATGAGTATGTTAATGACCAGGTCATGAGATGACTCCTTAACAGAAATACCATACAGGACATTTTCTTTTGTCAGAACAGACAGATTAGGCAGTTTAGGAAACAACCAGTCATACAGATCTTCCCAGAATACATTAACAAATTTGCAGTAAAAAAATAAGTGTTCCGTTGTTTCAATGTCTTCATCACAAAATACACAGTTGTTGTGGTCCAAATTAAAACACAGTCTTAAGAGTTCAGAAGAGGGATAGACTCCATTAAGGATTTTGTAATGAATTTCCTTTGCTTTGGGGGCAAATGGAAATTGAAAATATTTGGATCGCACTTCTAACTTCTAACTTCTTTTTTTGAAAAATATTTTTTTGAAAAATATTGCAGAATTGTAATTCTGTTTGAAGAGAATGGATACATTTCCTTAACAAATACTTGCCGAATTTTTAGATTAGAAAATCTGTAATGATTGACGCTGCAACCATCCACCAAAAGCAAAGGTAATGCTATGTTTACCTTACTTTGAAAACAATTAAAAGCCATCATCACAATAGGTTGAGGAATTGCACTGATGAGCTTATTGTACTGCTCTTCATCTCGTAGATTATATTTTGAAGAAAACATTTCAAATGGCATAAGCCTTCCAGTGTTGTCCAGAAGGTGCATTATTGACCAAATTCCTTTCTTTGCCCAAGTAGGATAAAACAATGATTTTTTTATTCGACAAGATGTATCTGCAAATCCACAGTGGGGTGTTGTGAGGACCAAAGTTATGCTTGTAAATCATTTTCCAGTAATGTAACACCTGTTGATGAAAGGTGGATAGTTTGATGGGGAGCTTATTTAAGTCAAAGTCACATTTCAGTAGAAAATTAAAACCTCCTATTTGCTTAAAGATGTAGCTTGGGATATGAAACCATATACTGTCTTCATTCTTCAGAAATGATCTTAGCCAGTTAATTTTAACCGTTCCATTGATACATTCTATATCAATGGCCCGAAAACCTCCGTCATCATGACCTTTAACTAGAGTACCCTTTCTAATGTAGTGTGTTCTCCTTTTCCAAATATAATTAAACGTAGCCTGATTTATTGATTTGATTACACATTTCGAGAGAGCCAGGGAGTATGCCGGGTATATGAATCTGGAAAGACATTCCATCTTTGTAATGAAAATTCGTCCAATAATAGAGATGTCCCTCTGAGACCAGAGATTTAAGTGTAATTTACATTTAAGTTTTAAGTTTAAGTTTTCCAAAATATTAAGCTTAGTTAAAGTGTCACTATCTCTGGTAATGCTGCGAACAGTATTTAATGCTGGCACGTGTGGCTATGGAGGACCAAATGTGCCTAAATTCAATAAATAAATGTACCATTCAATCATTAAATATAAATGTGTCATTAATTAATAAATGTTTAATTAATTCGATGAAACGTCTAAATTTATTATTTAAACATTTATTTAATTAATGACACTTTTAATTAATTAATGACACTTGTAATTATTTAATGACACTTATATTTAATGATTGAATGGAACATTTATTTATTGAATTTTTGGTCCTCCATATGTGGCAAAGTGCTACCTGTGTATTCCTGAAACATCAGTGATATCTGAAAGAGCATTCTCAACTGCTGTGGATATATTAACACAGTAAAGGGCATGCTTGAAAGAAAAATGTGGACATGCTGCTTTTTTTTAAAAAAAATAATGTTTAATGTGTGCACATGTATGTCAATGGTGTGTGGCTTCTGAAAAAAGAATAACAGAATTTGTCTGTTCTAATAATAATCTTTTGTTTTTTTCAGTCATTGTTAATATATATGCCATGATTTTTTTTTCAAACATTGCCCAATATTTCGCTATACATGTCGCTACGTATATTCCTTTGCTATTGACATTTTTAAGATTCAATACCCAGCACCCTTTACCACATACCAATATTTGAATAAATACTATCAAAGCGATAGTAATGGTTTATTTCATTGTTAAAATAGTTCTGTAGTTAGTTCGTTACCTTAAATTTTAAATGTACTTTTAAGTGAAGCACAGTGATTTACCTTGTGTTTGTAATGTGCAATATAAATAAAGCTTTGCCTTGTCTTCACTTCATTTTCCATTCACAGTTATGATGCCGGAGGATGAGAATTGTCTCTCTCAACTTTCTCGTTATTCCCCTGGCGTTTACTTCTCTTACAATGAAATGCCTGGAAAACTCTTTCTGCGCAAAGAGGTAAACTACATACATTGACACTCACATTCATAGAGTTTTAATTCAAACCATTTTTAACACTCATGTTACATTTTAGGTCAAATTCGTGTTAGTTAAGAAAGAAATGGTGAAGGTTTTTTTTGTGTGTGTGAACAGTCTTCTGTTTGCTTTAGTAATTCAATGAATGATTATCTTTTTATTATTTACTTAATGTAAATGAGCCAGTTCAATCACAATGTAAACATGTCCCACAAACTAAGGTCTTTTCCACCACTCTTTTACCAAATATACAGTATGTTTGTGTTTCCACAAGATGTATCTTTCACCTGTTTGTGTTTCTGTGTTCAGGTGTTTTATCCCAAAGACATGTTCAACCAACCCTACATACTCAACCTGTTATATGAACAGGTAAGTAGCCTACAGATCATATACTTCCTTAAATGTTTTCGTTTTTGTGTTTTGATTGTTCCAGATATGGCTGTAGATGTGTAACAATTTTGATAGAAGGCAATCATCTATTGTGTCCTTAATTTGTTATGTGTGTTTTTTTTTGTTTTTTTATAGATCATGAGGGACACCTACTCTGAAAACTGTGTGAGAATAAACAGAGAGGAAAGAAAAAAGATGAAAGATTTGCTCGGTGAGTATTATGGTGCTTGTGAATTACTTGCTCACAGAAGTCATTAAGGGTGAAACACCATTCAGGGTTTGGACCCAAAAGCTGACCCATATCGACTCAGACCTACAACCAAAAAAAGTTTATGATCGAGTTATGATTCAAAACCTGAAAGGCCCCTTCAGGTTTTTTCTCAGGTTTTTTCATTTCTCAGGGTCCTAACATGCACAATAACTCAATAAAATTTGCACACTCATCTGGTATAGCAAAAATGTTTGATATTTTGCCGTTGTCAAACACAATTACAAAAGAACGGCTTTATTTGTCAGGTCAAGACGTGGATCGCCAAATATTTTGTATAAGCCGCTATAACTTGACCCAAATGAGGCTTTTTCTTCTTAAAATGACTCACATTTGATGAGAACCCAGTTCTTAAGACACCTACTCGCTAAAAGAAGTACATTTTTTTTTCTACAATGTTTATCTCAAAAGTTGGTCACCATCGCCACCAGCTCTGTATAAATGGTTTCAAAACAAGACGTTTGTGAGTTTTCGTAAAATATTGTTTCTGTGCCAACATGCTGTTTTCCAAGAAAACAATGCTGATTTTGATGGTCTGACCATGCACAAAAACTCATGCAACATTGCACTGCTGGCCTGGCAAAATCACCAAAACTGTATTATATTATTACGCTTTTTCCAATTGCTTCAGTATGTTTCGTAAAAGTATTATTTCTCAATGCTGTGTAGTTGGGCCAATTCAACGTGACAAAGTGAGCTGTCCCAGGAATTTTTAAACAAGGCTTGCGCCGACATTAAAATGTGCTGCGCCCACCATCTTTGAATGATGAAATGAATGTCAATAAATGAAGTCCCATGATCAATCATTACTACAATTTGTGCCAACTCTCCTGTCACAGTAATTTTTCACAAACAGCACTGACGTTCCCCATATTGGTGAAAACATCACAGGACGAGTCAAAGAGACAATCCTTTTTATCTTCTTTCAAACAACATGTGCGATAGTCAATATAATAGTTGATCAAGTGATGATCCTTCTCCTAAACCATGCAACTTGAAAGGTTTTATTTATCTTATTCACTTTGTTGAAGTTACAAAAAAATATATAATTTAAATAATCCTCAACTATTTGCAATAATCAAAGCAATCAGTTGGTGACAATTTCTCAAACCTTTTGCAGAATTAATTGTAAGAAATGACCAAGGTGAACAATTTGTATCATAACATAAATTATTGTTGTTGTTGGACCTAGTGTCAGTAACTTTATGTTCATGCAGTATTCCAAACCACTATGATACTATACTAATACTTCTGGAGAACATGTCTTTTTAGGTATTTATTTATGTCTTTTTTGTCCTTCATAGCAAATCTTAATGTGGAAATGATGAGCACCATGCAGGATGACAACATGAAGAAGAGGATCGTTATTGCTGCACGGGACAATTGGGAAAATTACTTTTCACGTCTATTTCCTATCCAGGTAACATTTATTTAACATTTATTTCCATTATTAGAGGCAGACCTGTGTGATATTACAATATATATCAAGGGTGCTCAATGCGTTGCATGAGGTCTCACGGTTGACAGCCAAGCTATTTTGATTGCCCGCATGACATTGCACTAAAAAAATAAATACAATTAAGTAAGGCAAATAAATAAAATCAGATATGAAAATGAAAGCTTCCAGGAAGAACTTAAAAATAAAAGTGTACCAGTGCTATTTGTGTCATATGTTACTTGTTCCATAAATACAGTTGACTTCCTCACAACGTTTGGCTTTGACTATGATACCCTGGCTTGACAGGTAGCGCGCATTGTTCGTACATCTAAAAAGCTCACTTAGGCTTTTTGTATCCATTATCTCATTCTTTTGGTCATGACCCTCCGCTCGTGACCATAGGTGAAGGCAAGAACGTAGATTAACTAGTATATAGAGAGCTTCAACTTTCAGCCCAACTCTTTCTTTACAACGACAGACCGGTACAAAGTCTGTAACACAGAAAACGCACAGATCACTGAAGAGGATGACCCCCAGATATTTGAAGGTGTCCACTCTCTCCACCGGTGTGCTGTTGATGGTGATTGGCCACAGCTCATCCTTCTTTCTTTGAGGGTCCACCACTCTCTTCTTGGTTTTTTCACATTCAGGGAGAAGGTGCGATGGCTTGGCTTGGTGTGTCGGCACAGAGCCATGTCTCAACAACGCACAGCACATTACATCTCCTAATATAAGGCTGGAAGGAGACCCGTGTTCATAGCTTACAAATTTGTTCTCCTGAGACTGTACGTTAGTCATTAACAGGCTAGGGAGTGGGGCTCTGTGAGCATGACACCTCAGATGGACCAGCGTCCCAGCACGTCTGCCTCTCTCCCATGTTTGGATCCTCTTCAGTTCGGGGAACAGAGAGAGAGTATCCAGACACAATTGGCAAGTCTCACACACTTCTTTAATGTTTAGAAAGGTTTGTCTACTGTAGGCGATCCGTTGGGCGCCAGATGTGCTGCCAGGTTTAATACCACTTGCGGTTGTCATTGTCCAACCCTCATCGGGATCAAATTCGATTTGCCACTGAAAATGCGGACCAAATGTTGACATCAGTGGCACAGAAGTTCCAGTAATCCTGAAGAACCCCCCACAGAACAATCCGGGGGACACGGTTGAACGATTTCTCCAAGTCCACAAACTACATGCAGACTGGTTGGGTGAACTCCCATGGACCCTTGTGAATCCTGCCGAGGGTGAAGAGCTGGTCCATTGTTCCACGGCCAGGAAAAAAAAAAACCACACTGCTCCTCCATAATCCGATGTTCGCCTTTCTGATGGACGCTCCTCTCCAGCACCCCCTGAGCAGTGTGATCCCTCTATAATTAGATCACATCCTCCGGTCCCCCTTATTAAAACGGGCAACCTTCACCTCAGTCTGCCAATCCTGAAGTGCTGTTCCCAATATCTGTGCAATGTTGCAGAGGCATGTCAACCAGGACAGCCATAGAACATCCAGAGCCTTAGGAAATCCTGGTAGATCTCATCCCCTCTCGGGGGCTTGCCACCAAGGAGTTTTTTTTTTACCACCTCTGTGACTTAAGCTCCAGTGAAAAGGGAGCCCACCTTGAAGCGTCCAGACTCAGATTCCTCAGGGGAAGATGTGTCGGTGGAATTGTGGAGGTCTTTGAAGTGTTCTGTCCATCAGTTCACTATGTCCCGAGTTGAGGTGGGCAGCGCCAATCTCCATCGTACACAGTGTTAATGGTGCACTGCTTTCCCCTGCTGAGATTGTGGACCATGATTTCCTCAAAAGCTTTTTGAGGCCCTTGTTGAAGATACGTGCCCCGTTGAAGATGCATGCCCTGCAATTAACTACAATACATGTGACACAACACTGTATGTAACATTGTTTATGTTGCTTTTAAACAACATCAGTCTGTTTCTAGGTCCATCATAGACAGTCTGGTGGGCATCCGGCATATCGAATTTGGGTTGGGTTCATTTGTGGCTTTTCATGGTTGTTCAGGGATATAGCTACAATGGTGGCCTTGCAAGAGCCACACAGAATGTACTGACGCCAGTTGCAGGATGTGCTATGCTGAAGCAACATCAGGTGGTGGCCATAGGTGAGAGCGATAAATGGCCAGGTGGTCTGTGCAGGCCAGTAGTGTTGTGAACAGCTGACTGGGGCAGCATCTTATGCTGCCCAGTTGTGACGTGGACAGGCGACTGGTGGGCCAGCTAAAGCTGCCCAGTTTTGACTTGGACACGGTCTGTTGGTGACAATACAACTTGTGCTGCTAGAACAGATGAATGTCATGGTAAAAATAAAAAAGTAAAAAATAAAATATGATTTGAGTGAGTCCGTACGGCGATCGACCCTTTAGATCACAGCCGCAGGAGCTTATTTGCCTGGATTCGGCGCTCGGGAGATAACAGGCTAATTCCGGTGTGTGGTCCCGACTGAGAAGGAGGTCTCACTCTGCTGCTTATCCAGCGCTCTCAAAGCAGACCGGTAGGGAGTCTTACTCAGACACATATACAGCCCTCTCTAAGCGATTTGATAGGGAGGTCTCACTCTGCTGCATCAACCAGCGACCTCAAAGCGGACCGGTAGGAAATCTCAGAGCAGGACGCTTTCAGTGACTGTGCCCACTAACTGCAGACTAGACTGAGGGGTGGACCTCTGCGGCGGAGGCTCCACCGAACACTTGAGACCGACTTACCGAACCCAGGTTAAGAACCACTGGTTTAGAAGAACTTCTAAACTCCTAAATATCCCTCTGAGTACGGTTGGAGCCATGATACGGAAAATGGAAAGATGGTCATTTCACCAGAATCAAGCCACGATCAGGAGCTCCTCGCAAGATTTCTGACAAAGAAGTGAGAAAACTTGTAAGAAGGGTTGTTCAAGAGCCAAGAATCACTCATGGTGAGTTAAAAAAAGGATATGGAAGTATCAGGTACCAGAAACCCAGGTAAAAACATCAAAATTGTACATACATATTAAAAATTGGTACCAAAATAGTACAGTAAGTGCTACATGTAAAATACATGTAAACAATCAGAAAACAAAATTTATAAAAAATATAGAAATGACTTATTTACCTTTGAGTGGCGCTTGTTATGCCCATATTCCCTAGTAAGGGTAACCTAGGCTAGGCTAGCTTCATATTTCTTGATTATCTCCAGCATCGTTTCCAAATAAATCATCTTCTTACTCTCTTTAACATCACTCGCAATCTTGGGACCCACGGCTAACCCATTCAAGTTTGAATTAAGCAGTAAAATGCACTATAAATACGGTTTCGTAACCACTCACAATTGAACAAAGCTTTACCGTTCCGCCATTTTGAAACGAGTGAGGCTGACCAACAGCAGACCACCATCTCCGTGAGAAGACGCCACCAATGGCAGACCAGCATTGTAGTGACGTGTTGCATGGAGGCAGTTAAGCAACAGAAAATAAGTGCAATTACCTAAAAACGCCTGCAGATGGAGACAAAACAACACAAATACAGCCAAGCCCCTAGGGTCATGACAGTTGTTTTTGTCGCAAAACTGGGAAAATGCCATAAAGAGGGGACAAAAAAACTCAGTATTCCACATCGCAACATGAAAAAAATGTAAGCCAGGGACGCTGCAACACACAGATTCATTATGTGTGTGTGTGTGTGTGTGTGTGTGTGTGTGTGTGTGTGTGTATGTGGAGGATGTGTGTGTGTGTACATGGAGGATGAAGGAATTAAAGTAATTGAATGGCCTTGATGATCCCCCGACCTAAACCCAATAGAACATATCTGGGATATTATGTTTCAGTCCATTAGGTGCTGCCAGGTTGCTCCTCAGACTGTACAACAGCTCAGTGATGCCCTCACACAGCTCTGGGAGGAAATGCTACAAGACACCATCTCCGTCTTATTAGGAGCATGCCACGACATTGTCAAGCACACACACGTATATATATATATATATATATATATATATATATATATATATATATATATACACACACACACACACACTCACACACACTGCTCACAAAAATTAAAGGAACACCTTTTTTATTGGGCCTGGAATGAATTGAATTAAACCTGTTTAATAATTTTCTGGTTGGTTAAGCAGCTGAGGGCCTGGTTAATCAATTTCAGCTGTATTGGTGTTCATGGAATTAACAATAGGTGCAGTTCAGTGGCAACAATTAGAAAACCCTCAAAACAGGACTGGTTTTACAGGAAGTGGTCATTTCAAGTTTCTCCCTCTTGATTTTTTTTGGCTGGTTTTTCACTCATGCTGATTTTGGCTTGCGTAATTATCTTTACTGAGAGTATGAGGCCCTTCCTTAACAGAAGTTGCACAGGTTGTCCAACTCCAGGATGGCACTTCCACACGTGCTGCAGCAAGGTTTAATGTGTCTCCCAGCACAATCTCCAGAACATGGAGGAGATTTCAGGACACTGGTGGTTATTCTTATAGAGCTGGACAGGGCCGTAGAAGTTCCTCAACCCCTCAGCAGGACCGATACCTGCTCCTTTGTGCAAGGCAGAACAGGCTGAGCACTGCTCGTGCCCTAGGGAATAACCTCCAGAGGGCCACTGGTGTGAATGTCTCTACGCAAACAATCAGGAACAGCCTTCATAAAGGTGGCCTGAGGGCCCGACATCCTGTAGTTTGCCCTGTGCTCACTACCCAGCACCGTGGAGCCCGACTGGCATTTGCTTTTATTTCCCTGTCATTATTTGTAGATTTATAGATATCCAACTTCATATTGAGATCCAATGTTTATCTTTAATATGCTCCTTTAATTTTTGTGAGCAGTGTGTGTACATATATATATATATATATATATATATATATATATATATATATATATATATATATATATATATATATATATATATATATATATATATATATATATATTGTTGCTACTTATCTTTTTAATTATCCTTTTATTCATTATATAGTGTGTTCAATATAAAATATGAACAGAAAACTGCCAGTTTAAGTGGGAAAAAAAATGTATCAGGATATTAATTTGTATCCATATCGCACAACTATAATGAGAGCAGGGGTGGCCAAGTCCTGTCCTCAAAAGCCACAATCCAGCCTGTTTTCGATCTTTCCCTACCACCAAAACACCTGATTCAAATAATGAGCTCATTGGCCTGCTTCACGGAATTCGGATCACGACCCTGATTTGAGGCAGGTGAGTTGGTCAATGGGGTTCTCTCTGGGAATCAGAGAGAACATTTAGAAAAATGAAATGCTCAAAATATTAGTTAAGTTTTATAATGCTTTGAAAATGTATTTCCCAAACAACTGAATTACAATAGAAATGTGAGCTCTCCATCAGGTACACATTTTAACAAATTAAACAATATATGTATACGTGATACCAGAGCATTTACTGTTACATCAGGGAAAGACATCCTTGAGGAATGCCACTTATGCCCACCCCACCACCATCACCACTAACCCATTTGTTGATATGTATCTACTAATTGCAGTCTGACAGTGGTGATGCTCTGGTTTTGGGTGTATGTCATCGAGGTATTCGTTTCCTGAAGATGGTCGCAGCATCAGGCATCATTCCAAAACACCTCCGCTTATTTCGAAGCTACAGGTAAACATCTATCAAATATACATGTATATCTTTGTTTTAAAGATTCATTTTGAGCAACGGAGGGACATTTTGGTTGTTCTTGTAAAAAGGGCAATCAGGGCATAGTGCATCCTTTCTATATGGTTGGTGGAGGCCTGTAGATATTTTCATTCATCGAGGGTATCTCACTGTTAGGGCATTAGTGGATCAGAATTTGGTCAGTTTTGGTTTGTCCAATTGGAAACAAATTTAGTTAAAAGTGTCAGTAGCTCATTCAAATACCAAAAAGCCTTCCAAATGCTACTCTTGAGTACAGGAAACAAAGTGGTCCTTGAGAGTCACTATCCTGCATGTTTTGAATATTTAGTTCCGCCACTACCCCGTTTCAAATCATAAGTTCACTTGTATGCTCTGCAGGAGCCTAATAAAAATCCTGATAAAATCCTTGTAAATTATACATCATGTTAAACATGTATACTGGGGAATCAAAGCAACACCTAAGAAAGCATCGGGCATAACCATTGATGATTGAAGGCAAGGCCAGCTTTCCTCGACAACCAAAAAAAGTGGTGAAAATGTCATGCTGTGTGTACGTTTTATTAAATAAATGTGTGCTAGAAAATGTTCATGATTTTGTGCAATGTACATAACTTGCTTGATATGGAACTATACTTGTGTACTTCTGTTGTTTGGGGTTGCACTCCCTGGAATGGCTGCCTCTGCTGCTGGAAAAAAAAATCCTTGAGAAAACATTGTGAACTGATAACTATCATCTGCGATATAATTCCAAAATTCCTTGGCTTTCAATTATTACAATCAACATCTTTCAGAACATCGTTGTCTGGTCTAAATGTGATTTTTGAGTACCAAAGGTAGAAAAGCGTTGTAAGTGAATGTCCATTTTACCATTTACTCCAAAAACAAGCATATGTGGGTTCAAGGAGTCAATTTATGGAACGATTATAAAATACAACTGAAAAGATGTGAATCAATGGCTGTGCTCAAAAAGGTTTTGAAATATATGATTAAAAAAAAAAAAACGTTAAATTGAATAAGAACTTGTATAAAAGTTTGTGATGTGTAAATTTGATATACCGTATAGGGTAGATATGAATGTATTTATAAATTTATGATTGTATACATTATTTATTTGCGGTATGTGCAATGTTCACTAAAATAATGTATCAATTAAACAACGGGAGACAGAATGCTATCGAAGTATTGATTTTGAGTTTGAACTGCTATTTAACTCTGCAGTATTCTGTTGGTAATATCCATCCATCCATTTTCTATAAATATAATGTTGGAACTAAATATGCAGGCATGTTCAGTTTGTTAAAGCGAGGATGTTGCAGTTGGTAGGCAATTAAAAAAATATATGAATAAAATTTAAGTTTCATATTACCACCATATACCTGCGGTTTATAGTCCCGTGCGGCTTATCCATGGCAAAAGATGTTTTTTTTGTAAAATTTTTGCTGTTGCAGCGTACATACCGGTGTACCTTATATTCCGGAAAATACGGTGTGTGTGTGTACATACATATATATATATATATATATATATATATATATATATATATATATATATATATATATATATATATATATATATATATATATATATATAAAGAGAGAGAGAGAGTGTATATATAATTTAAGCCTTTGTCAGGATCGTTCTGAGGCTTCTGCAAGGCTTGCTGGTCAGCTAATTATTTGAATTGTGTGTGTTGGCCGAAGGGTAACATTGAAAATAGGGTGGACAGGGATAAGGACTTTCGAGGACTGGACTTGAAGACCCCCTGGATTTGGCGTTGCCTGCCACCAAATCTCAGCTGAGATAGGCTCCAGCTAGCCCAATGACCATGAAAAAAGCATAAGATAAAAGGAATGAATAGGAAAACAATATTAATATTTATGGTCAAATTAAATTTTAAAGGAATGAGAATACTATAGTATTCTATAATACTCACTGCCTTGTTTTTGCATGGCCATTTTTTTTTTAACTGGAATTTTGAAGTACAGAAATTTAGCTTGGTTCTGTATCTGAAAAGTTTTGCAGAGCTGCTCGCAGCTAAACTCTGTGGCACAAACCAAGTGCAACTGGAACTGATAAATGAAAACATACAGCTGCACTCCTCCAGAGCTCCTCAAATAATCGCCATGGTTCAGTTTTACCTCAAAGAGCTCATGAAGGTATGAAGTACTGTTCTTCGAAGCATACAGTATACATTTGCCCAAAGGCATCGGTCATTGCCACACTGCATCATATATTTAATTGAACATATTGAATGCTCTTTGGTTCTCCAGAATTCTGGCCACATGGTTGCCATGAAGAGCTTTTTAACAGATGACAAGAGCCTGCTCAGTTTCAACAAAGGTGATGTGATCAAGTTACTACCAATGGAGGGACTCCAAGCAGGTAAGCATTGCTGAAACCTGCAAGGGGCTGGTCTTTGTTCGCTTTTTGTCGGGATGCCCACTGTCAAAATCAAGTTGATAAAAAAAAAAAAAAAATCAATTTATGACCAAAAAAAAAAAAATAAATCAACTCAAAATGGTTGGTTTAAACCAAAAATAAGGAAATATTGTTGTTTTAAATATAAAATAAGTATGCCTTTCTTTTCAATTTTGAGCAATGGCTCAGGCATTGCCAAGGCATACTGTTCTACTGGGGCACAGGCAAGACCCCTTACTACAATTTTCACCAGGCATTGCTCTGCTACAGGTTTGCAGGCCAGTCAATACTGGGCCGAAGATCCATATTAATAATAAGATAATAATAAAATAATAATAAAATGTTCTGTAGCTGAACATTTACTCTATACCAGTGGTTCTCAACATTTTTCAGTTATGTACCCCTCTGTGAAATATCTTTACAGCCAAGTAACCCCTTAACCAATGCAAAGCATTTTTTGGGATAAAAAAAAAAAAAGACTTGAAACATGCCATCAGTGTCTGATTTATGCAACGTTAGACCCTTTCAAACTTCATTTGTATTGATTCATAAAAAATAAAAAAAATCCACCTAAAGTGTCATCTTTTGGATCATAAAAGAAATCTGTTAACAAAAAGAAATAACTTAATCAATAATTAATTTTTTTCTACAAAAAATAATTAATATAGAGTCAGACCTGTTCTCAAAAATAAATAATTATAAATAAAAATTTGTCCACAGAAAAATATTAGATATGACGCATCCTCTTTTGGGTTTACAGAACAAATCTGTTCACAAAAATAAATCACTAACTTGATTTTTAATAAATATTTGCTCACATAAAATAAACAAGGTAATGTGTCAGACCTATTCTCAAAAATAAATAATTATAAATCACTATTTTTTCACAGGAAATACTGTATTATACATAAAGTGTCCTGTTTTGGGATTACAGTAGATATATGCTCACAAACATAAACCATTAGCTTAATTCTTAATAAATAATTGTCTCCCAAAAAATAATCAACATAAACTGTCAGAGCTGTACTCAAAAAGAAATAATTATATATAAATATTTGTGCACAGAAAAAAAATTCAACTTAAAGTGTCCTTTTTTAGGATCATTGTTGAGACGTGTTCACAAAAATAAATGATTAACTTGACAGGTAACAGGAGGTGGCATATGACAAGTTGGGTCCAACTATTCCAGTATGGGGGACAATCTGGGTTTGTACAAAGATGAAATTGAATAACCTACTGAGCATAAAATTTCTTTAATGAATTTTTATTTTCCTGAAACAATTAATTCAATCATTATTTTTAAAGGATTTTTTCATATTTGTTTTTGTATTTAAAATTTCCCCTGGAGTACCCATACCCCCATTTGAGAACCACTGATCTATACACTAAATGTGCATTATCACTCAGGCATGACTGTTACAGATATTTGCCATTGCACAAAACCTTCTTTTCCTCCAACTCTTCAAACATCAAGATCACCCTAGATACAGTTGAAATGTCACTTTCTGAGTCTATTTATAACTGGCCTTGTTGACTTTATATGTTCAACTTGCCATTATGATCCAAAATAGAAATTATTTCTTCATCCTTTCTTTTTTGTTTCATGTTTAATTGTGACACATTTTGCACTTTTGAAATAAGTTCAAATGAAGGCTTTAAATTCAGTGGGGAAAATTTTGAACATCGTATAAGAGATGAATTTCTACTAAATCAATGTATTTATTACTTTGTCAATGTGTTAAACCCGGTCAGCAATTCTGGCCCTCAAGGGGGCTACATGTTTTCCAGTTTTCTCGCACGCACACACACACACACACACACACGCACGCACGCACACACACACACACATATATATATATATATATATATATATATATATATATATATATATATATATATATATATATATATATATATATATATAGTTTTCTCCAGTCAAGCAATATTAAGGACTAGTTTATTACTTGTTTTCCATCTACCACTCTGCAATTCCTGATTTATAGTTATAGCACTTGAGAGGGTGACGATCAGCACCTCAAATCTATGACCATGGTCCTCAGCTGGAAAAGGGTGCTGTGCCATCTCTAGGTCGGGGGATGAAATTCTGCCACAATGGATTCATGTTTCTCAGGATCTTGCTCGCCAAAGAGGGCAAGATGGAGCAGGAAATTGACAGCCCAATTGGTGGAGAATCTACATTGATATGGACTCTGTACTGGTCTTACATGTCTTGAACATACGCTAAAAGAGAAACAATTGAGCTCTGAAACATATTGTCAAATCTATGGCTGAAAATAGGACAAAAAATTCCTTGCATCATGAATTTACTTGCGTGTCAGTTTTATCAGCCTTACGTCATGAGAAAAATATGCTTTTGTGGAAAGACCCTATTGTCATGGGATCTTAAATTGCCACTATAACAAAGTTTGACTTTTTGATTGATGTAATTAAATAACACTGGTCAACACGATTTTTCTGGTTTTAAAAACAAATTCTAACTAAATTTGGGCTGCTGATTACGAATATGTACTCAGTTTTTGTCTATCACATCAGGATTTTGAGTTATAAAATTTTTCAATTTTTGATGAAAATTACCCATCAGCCTATACATCGAAGGTTTCATGATAAAAACACGTGATTTTTAGTACTTCATTTTGTATGTTCTTAATCAAGGAATAACGAAGATTACAAAGTCCATGTACAGCAAATCAAATATAGTGACATAATTAAAATAGAAAATAGAAAAAAAAAAAAAAATATATATATATATATATATATATATATATATATATATATATATATATATATGGTGCACAGATCAATGGCAAATAACAGTTATTTGAACTTTCTTTTCTTGGCTGATCTCTGATGTACAGTTTCTGGGTTGTCTCTCATCAAGCTCCAGCAATAATCCGCCATCATATGTGAGTCCCACCGGCCTTGATACCGTTCTTCCATTGTTTTAATGTCCTGATGAAAACGCTCCCCTTGTTCCTCGCTCATATCCCCAAGGTTCTCCGAAAAACTGTCCAAATGGCTGTGTAAATAGTGAACCTTGATACTCATTCTACAACCAAGATCTCGCAGGCTCATTAGTTGCTCTTCCACAATCTCTTCATAGTTGTCTGCCTTCTTATTCCCTAGAAAATTCTGCACCACATTACAAAATGCATTCCAAGCTCTTTCTTCTGTCTCAATCATTGATGTGATAAAATATGGATCTCTCATAAGTGTTCTTATTTGAGGTCCATCAAATATTCCAGCCTTTTTCTTCTCTTCACTAAGACCAGGAAAAGTTGAACAAATATAGCTGAAGCATTCTCCACTATGATCAAGAGCTTTGACGAACTGCTTCATCAATCCAAGTTTAATGTGCAAGGGAGGAAATACAATGTTCTTCCTATCCACTAGAGGATCATTGATGACATTCTTATCGCCAGATGCCAAACTCTGTCGCTGAGGCCATTCATTTCTCACCCAATGCTCTGCTGTAGCTCCACTGTCACAGTAACACAGAAAACAGGGGTATTTTGTGTACCCTTCTTGCTGACCTAAAAGAAAGTTAACCATTTTCAAATCAACACAAATTAACCACCCGTGAACATTATATTGCAACCTCTCTAGAACAATCTTGATGTTTTTATATTCTTCTTTAAGATTTACAGAATGACCTATTGGTACAGAGCCATACTTATTTCCATTGTGTAACAGAACACATTTTAAACTTCTTTTGGAACTGTCAAGAAAAAGCCTCCAATCCCTTGAATCATATGCTGGAAGTCCCATAAAGAGAAGTAGTCCTTCTACACCAATACAATAGACAAGCTGGCCATCTGAACAGAAGTACTTACGCAGTCAGTTCTGCTTCTCTGTTGCGATAAAATGAGACACTTGTGCCGGGTTTCAACATTCTATTCTCTTGCAGTCTTGAAGCCAACAGTTCAGCAGACTCTTTTGGTAGATAAAGATCTCTAACCAAATCATTCAAAGCAGACTGAGTAAACAGAATTGGTTTGTCACAATCTTCATCACATGGCTGAAAAATATCTGTAGTGTGTTCTTCATCACTAGAAGCAGGTGAGCAGAGATATGTGTCATCAATTTCTGGAAGCTCAGTAAATTTTGGTACAGGTATTTCTTCACTATGGGCAACTGGTCGAATAGCTGAAGGATAATTTTTTCTTGAAATTCATGAAAATGGATATACCGATAGCGCAAAAACGTGATGTGATAGAGAAAATATAAGATCAGATTTGAATTCAGCACCCTCAAATTAGTCTAAAACTGTTATTAAATTCCATGCCAGAGAAATTTATTTTTTCTTTGTATACCAGTGTGACTTTCCCTTGATATTAACACTTTTTTGGGCGCCCATCTTAAGAAGGCAAGTATTATGGTAATAAGGCACCACTGAGCGTACAATTAACTCTTCCTCTTAACTTATATCCTGCAGGTTGGCTTTTCGGCACACTGGGTGGACGCTCTGGTCTTTTCCCAGAGGATTTAACCCAGCCATCTGCTGCATTTGACTACTATTTTCCCCAGTCGCACCAAAGAGATGATCAATGGAAAAGCATGAAACGTGCAAACTCTTCCAGTCCACAAAGAGAAACTCTGGATCCCATTGCTAAGGAAATTGAAAAAATTGATAGGGCAACTATAGATGCCTCATCCATGAGAACGGCACAGGAATCCATCCAGGGCTCGCTTCAAGAATCCCAGAGGCCACACAGGGATTCAAAGAGTTCAGTAAAGTTGCCCGTCCAGGAATCACAAGACACAGAGATCCAGATGTCACCAATGGCAGAGTTTGCCATGAAATTCTTTAGGTACTGTAAAAGATACACACTAACACTCACTCTCACCTTAATGCAAAACATGTTGCTGCAAAGAGGCACAATAGAGATCGTTCCGTTATAGTTGACACAAATCCCTAGAACTTCAGTGACAAATTTCTTGTTTTTTGTTTTCTATCAGTGCTTTATGATGTCAAATGAAAGAATCTAACGTTTGACCTTCATAGCTTAAACTGTTTTTAGTCCCCTTCAAAGTTTGGGTGCCACAGCCACTTTTGGGTTTTGTGAATTGCACCCCAGGGTCCTAACTGAAATTAACTAAAACTATGTGTATCAAGGGTGTTATACAGAATGGAAGCCAAGTAAAAGCAAGAGAAAGGTCATAGGTCACTTGTGTTAGGCCGTTATCTTACCATCTACCTTAATGTAATTATTTCATTTATTATGCAGGAATGAGCCCCTTACCCTGTCGCCACACTAATTTACTGTGTGTTCAATTTCTCAGATTCAAGAAGACTAAAAAAAAAAAAATGTAACTGGAAAACCAAAATATCGCCACAGACGATATTAAAGTAATCAGTGCATGCTCTATTTCTCTCATAGGGCTGCCGATATGGAGTCCTTTTATATCAATTAAATTAAATAAATTAATCAAGTTTTTTTTTTTTTTTTGGTCTGGTGAAAAAGTAACTGTTTTTTGATTATGTGCATTTTTGGTTAAATATAAATAGAGATTTCATCAACTCTAAAGTTTGATCAGAAGTGATGTCTTGTATAATCTTAAAATAAACAATGTTAAGCTTTCAATGTATGTTGTACAATGTATGTATGAACTGATGCAGGTGGGGTATTTAAAAAAATATTTCAAGAAAAAAAATACACAAATAGGTGAATCCATGGATACAAAACCAGGAGGATGTAGGAGTTCACTTATTGCATATGTACAGTATGTACAAGGTGATGAGGTAGTTACATTTTTAGACTCATGAAATGTATATTTTAATTATCCGTTTATGATTTTCTGTTTTTCAAAGAATAGAAAAGCAAAGCTTGAAATCAAGTGTCAGGACTGTTTCTGAAGCAGTTCAATTCTCAAAGGTAAATTAAATGCCATAAATAACAATTCATTGCCAATTTTGCAGCATTTTCATAGACACGTTTGATGAATTTACAGGTACCCATTCAAGAGTCTCTAATTCTCTACAATGATCTTGAGAGCAATGACTTAGCAGTTCAATGCTTTAGGAGTAAGTACCGGTACAATCATGATTCAATGCTATTTTAAATAAAACATGTAGTTTATTTTCTAATGACCATGACTTCTTTAAAGATGTGATGCAGTTCATGGGCGATGCGGAAGTAAAAAAAAATACCAACCAAGCAGAATGTCTGAGGCACATCTTGTTGGTTAGTGCTCAAACAAGTGTACCTTCACAATAAATGGACTTTGAATAATACATAGCGATTTATTCTTTCCATTTTTTCCCAGCAAGGGAAGGAAAGAGAACTGCTGCGAGATGAAATCTACTGTCAGGTTGTCAAGCAAACCACCAACAACCATATCAAGTAAGTTTATTTTTTTTAACATGTACACTTATTTACCATTTTGTCATCATTTGTATAAAACATATATACTCTGTACAAAAATCAATACTATGTTATGTTTGTGAAATTAACAAACTGCTCCAGAGAACACAAAATGTTAGTTCTGCGTGTAACAAAAATAATTTTACACCTGGCTGATGCTGAATTTCAAACAAAATATCCCGGGTCTATTTGAATCCTTGTATTTAAGAAATAAAAATCCAAACTTATTCAAAATGCACTGATGGAAAAATACAAACACAATGCAGTCACCTGTCCTCCTCTCATTCAGGAGATAAAAATCAGAACGTATCCAAATATTATCCACCACTATGCAAACAAAAAAGATGTGCAGTCTGCTTCTGTGTTCCTTTGTGTGTGTGCGGTCACCTTTCTTCCTGAATTATTATTATTTTTTTTTTTTTAAAAAAGGCTATTTCACTTAACAATATATAGTTGTGTATTTATATTTCACTGTTATATTTATATGTCCTCCCCCTGTGTTTGGCCTTGTAGCAATATTAAATCAATAATTTCCTCATGTGGCCCAGCAGCATTTACTTATCGGCAGAATAGCACTGTTTGTTCAATGTCATTAGAGTATGCATCAAAGGCAATTGCGTACCCCGAGCCTAAATTGATATCTTCAATCTGCTGCCTGGTAACGTTTTCTGCCATCTTCAAAGTTCTGTCTTGGATGGTTTTCACAGTTTTCTTTTATTTTCTGTAAAATGTCATCTTTGTTTCTGAAGTCCGAGAAAATGTAATGAAGATGTTCTGAAATCTTAACAAATGTTTCTTTGAGGTAATCTCCATCTCTAAATGGCTTTCCATGCTTGAATATTTTCTGAGCAGCCACAAAACTTGCATATGTAGTTGAATTTGCAGTCTTAATCCACTCTTGAAGAGACCAGAGGTGGCCAACCAATGGCTTCAGAGCCACGTGTGGCTCTTTCATCCTTCTGTTATGGCTCCAGTGACTTTGCAAAAATAAATAAGAGTATTTTGTTAAAATTAAGTTTTATTTTAGTTTGGTCATTTAAAAATACATTTAAAACATTTTAAAACTTGTAGCATTAAAACTAAATGTTTCGAATATTTTTAGCACACAATATGTCACATGGTGCCGCCGATGTGCAACAGGCATTCAGGCATACTTCACATGTCTGGCAGATCACATTTATTTAGCGCACTAGCAGGGCGCACTAGCAGGGTGAAAAATGAATAAATAAATAAATAAATTATATATATATATATATATATATATATATATATATATATATATATATATATATATATATATGTTTTTGTTTTTTTTTCCCACCCTGCTAGTGCGCCCTGCTAGTGCGCTAAATAAATGTGATCTGCCAGACATGTGAAGTATGCCTGAATGCCTGTTGCACATCAGCGGCATCATGTGACATATTGTGTGCTAAAAATATTCGAAACATTTAACCAAACTAAACTAAACTAAAACTTAATTTTAATAAAATACTCTTATTTATTTTTGCAAAGTCACTGGAGCCAAAACAGAAGGATGAAAGAGCCACACGTGGCTCTGGAGCCATTGGTTGGCCACCTCTGGTCTAAAGCTTGAAATCGGAAGTGTGATGTTCAGTGTTGTTAGTGGATATGTCCCACATGTTTGACCTCGATAAAATGATCCAAAGCATTCCTAGAAATGAGAGCGCTGTTATTAGTGCCGCCTGCACTGAACATGCTGGCGCAGGAAACAGGTGATGAAGAGGGAGAAGAGGCAGGGGAAGAGGTTTGTAAGTTAGGGATTACAAACCAAGTGGTAGTCACACTTTAGTGGCCCTTTGAATACCTTTGCAAAAAAGTTCTAACAAACATGACAAGTTTGGTCAAATGCAGGAAATATGAAAGAAAATTCCCAGAAAAATGTGAAAATGACCAAGTTACACAGTTTACTGTAGAGGAATGATACTAACAAATGTGCAAAATTTGTACAAATTTGTACAAAATTTGTAAGAGAAAAACTAAAATGTGTTCTTTGGAATGACTTTGGGCACTTTTGTGCAAATTTGGGTCATGATCATGGCACTTCATACAATACCTCTTGCTACCATGTTGAACATATTGTAAACAAATAAATCTCTCTGAGACTGAAACCATTTCCACCAATTTCACTTTGCAAGTAAAGAGAATCTTGTTCATTTACCCTATTGATATTTGAACAACCACCAAGGCTCCACCACGTTTCCATTTCTTCAAACCGACTCCACTCAACATTTCACTTCCTTAAATCTTTTCATCTGGACAAATGCCTATTTATAAAATGCATTTTCAATTGAGAAAACAAAACAAAACAAAACACTGACCTACATGTATGTTTACACAGATCCAGCTGCAATCTAGGCTGGCGACTACTCAACCTGATTGCTGGGTTCTTCCCTTGTTCTGATAATCTAAAGCCCTATGTTACACAACACCTGCACAACATCGCTACGGACCATGAACACCAATATCGAGGTACAGTACAACATTACTCACGAAAGCCTATTCTTTTATATCAAATAAAAGTGAGACGATGTTTTCTTTTAGGGCATTCGTACATATTCTTCCTTTCATGCCTACGTGCCTTTTTTCATGCCTGGGTATTGAGCACTTTTCATACATTCATACTCTCCCGTGTTGACCTCTGACACACCCACCGTGTGTGTTGGCAATGAATTCATCCTACTTGTTTAATATAATAATATTTTAATTTTTGGAGCAAAAAATATAAAACACACTAACTCTTTTAAACTTAAAAATGGTCATCTCCCAGTTGTGATGCAAGGCCTGCCATATGCAAGGACTTTTGTATTGTATGTGAGGTGCTCAGATAATCTCATTACAGCTCACCACATACAGTACATAAAAAAATATCGACCGCTAAAGAAAAATCTCATTGACCGGGGTTGTGATTGGTATCAGCTCAACAGGAGCTAATCTACAGGGCCAGACCCACCACCTAAAAAGGCTTAGCATAAAACCCTATTTCCCTTTTGGTACCCGAGGGCACATATTACCATCAAATAAATCCATTGCTGAATTTATTTGCGCCTACATGTCTAAAATTACAGCTTTTGCAGAGTGCTAGCAACACTTGAACGAGTCGTCTTCACAAAGTCATCTTCACATTGTATGTATCACACTTAAGCAAAAGTGGAGGGAGCGCTTCAGTCTGCTAAACAAGACATGTATGCAGGACTGTCATTGTTGAATGTTTTTTTATATCAATTACTCTATCAATTTTTCCATTGAATAATTGAGTGCATCTCATGCATCTCCCCTCATAAAAAAATGTTTTAAATTATTTTACTAAAGTTAAATGTGAATTGAAGTGAATTAATTTAATTATTTGTAGTTTATTTTCTTTTACGCATTTGAATTATTAGACACCCCAAATATTTGCCTATGGACTGTTGGTAGTTGCGATTAGTATTAGCATACTAGCGTTATCATTTAAGGTTAACACTCACTACCATTTAGTCTACAGATATACAGTATACTCTGAAGGAACCATCGCTGGCAATCTCATAAAATTCTTTGATGTTTTTATAGGAGATATCATCATCAGTTTATCATTTGGGGAAGCAGGTTGTTTATAGATGATGTGCGTTTGTGTTTTTTGTGTTTGTTTGTTTTTTTTCCCTTCAAGTATGCATTGCGTATGTATGTGTATGCAGTGTGACTGTTGATGGGCCTGGGGATTGCCATTGATTAAACACATTCAGGTGCAACACTAGTAGATTTTATTTAATTACCAAAATAATGAAATTTAATATTTTTCGGTTCTTGCAATTCTATTTGCCTTCAGACCCTGCATCTGTGTGTCTGGATCATCTTCAGCGATCTTTGAATTTTGGTGGTCGTCGTAACATCACTTCCCAAATTGAGCTGGAGGCCATCATGGCAAGTATAGCTACCGCTGTTTAGACACTGGAGTGCTATGCAAATAAAAGATTGGTGGGGTATACCTATTTTCTTATATGCAGCTGTGTTTTATGAATGTTCTGTTGTTTTTTTTCAGGCTGGCAAATCCTTACAGGTCATTTCTATCCAACTGCCAGGAAAAGTGGAATTTCCAATAAAGATAAATAGTTTCACTGTAGGTATTACTTTCTTCCATCAGAATTTTTCATAAATACTCCTCAGCAACAATTTGCATTGTCTATTAATTCGGTGTTTTCAGACACTTTAATTGCAATTTGAACTTTTTGGCTGGTGGAAAATAAAAGCAGAGGAAGTAAGAGGGTCTTTTTGGTCAAAATTCCAAAATGGACATCTCAGTCCAAATTAACATTTTTGTTGATAAAGCAAAACTAATCACCCTAATATAATGTATCAAGATGGGATCAAGTATGACGAAAAGTAATACACAAAGCCACACATGGTGAGAAGGTCAGGCAGTGTTTCAGAATAAATCTTACCCTACCAGATAATATATGGACACTCCTCCACATTGAGAAGAGCCAGTTGAGGTGGCACAGCCACCTGATTAGAATGCCTACTGGATGCCTCCTGATGTTTTCATAGCATGTTCCGCCAGATGGAGGCCACAGGGACAACCCAAGACATGCCGGAGAGACCTTGTCTCTTGACTTGCATGGGAACATTTTTGTGTTCTCCTGGAGGGGCTGGACGAAGTGGCTGGGGAGAGGGAAAAATACTTATTTGTGTTCTTTGTCTCAAAGGTGGCAGCAGAAGTGGTAAGCAAACTCTGCAAAGAAATGAGTATCTCTAATCTCTCCGAATTGAAAGAATTCTCTGTCTTTGCCAACCGACAGCAAGGTAAATATGGCATTTTATATTGACATACTACTGTTTATTATTCATACTGCCTGACAATTAAAACAGGCTCTGCTGTGCACATTCAGCCTGTTTATTTATTTAACATGTCTCAGGCCAAACTGGCCACTACTGCTTCATAGCTTGAAAGACTTTCAGTAGTGATGGTCGGACACTAAATTACACTTACATTTAGCAAACACTTTTATCCAAAGTGCCTTACAACTGAGGACATAGTAAAAGATTACAATCTGTGCAGAGTGTAAGAGCCGATTAAGATTAGTATATATATATATATATATATATATATATATATATATATATATATATATATATATACAGTCAGCCCCCGGCTTACGAGCATCCTGATTTGCGAACAATTCGCCTTACGAGCGTGGATCAGGGAGATTTTTGTCCTCCGCTTACGAGCAAACCTCTCGTCTTGCGAGCATTCCGACAAACCAGTCATTGAGTATGTAGAAATGTTCTCGCCTAACTGCGTCAACATATTCAGCAGTTGCGTCATCTACAATCATCAACAGGTACTTATGGCGGTAACGTGAACGCTATTGGTCTTACAATCTCACACTGACTGTCTCACTCACGGTGTCTAAATATATTACCATTTAAGTGTAGTGTTTGTACAGCTAAAGGGAAAAACAGCTGACATGAAATTAAATGTGCCGATTGCAGGACAAAGAATTGTCATTGGTTTAAATGTGTGTTTTTTTTTAATTAATTGTCAATACATTCCAACCGTTTAAAAAAAAGTGCGAATAATTATCAGTCAGTCAAGGAGACGCCAATATGCTATTGGTCGATTAAGGTCACCCGGTCTCACTCACGGAGATGCTATTGGCCGGCGTCACACGTCAATCACAGAAATGCCGATATGCTATTGGCCGAACGCCTTTATCTAGCTTGATGGGACAGGATGGAAGGAAGTAGACAAAATGAGTGAAAAACGGAATGTTTTGAAGACTTTGCAAACTTTATCTGTTAGACATAGCTTCTAAAATTACTAGCAGCGGTAAAGGAAGAAATAAGAGGATGATGTTTTAGTATCTCCGTGATTTGCACCATGACTGAAAGAGTTACTGTAACACTGTAAGACCAATAGCCTATATGCATTTCCGTATTAACTCAAGAGGTTAATCTCTGCACCTTGTTACGGCTGTTATTACAGTGCCATATAATGATTGTTTGACAAAACTGCATGTCATGTTAGTCGGCGATCTCCCGACATGCTTTGGGGACAGCGCCAATCTTGCAATTCTGTGAGTTGTAACCAACGGTGAACTGACGCTCGTACAAGCCAAAAGTGTGGTGCCTAGTAAATACAACACACACAACCTCCCCTCCGCCTCCACCCAGCTCAATTCACGTCGGGAAAAACAGCTGACATGAAATTAAGTGTGCCGATTGCAGGACAAAAAATCGTCACAGGTTTAAATGTGTTTATCAATAAGATGTCAATACATTCCAACCGTTTAAAAAAAAAGTGCGAATAATTATCAGTCAGTCAAGGAGACGCCAATATGCTATTGGTCGATTAAGGTCACCCGGTCTCACTCACGGAGATGCTATTGGCCGGCGTCACACGTCAATCACAGAAGTGCCGATATGCTATTGGCCGAACGCCTTTATCTAGCTTGATGGCACAGCTGGTTGGGATGGAAGGAAGTAGAGAAAACCCTGACTGAAAAAGTTACTTTGACACTGTAAGACCAATAGCATATCTGATTTACCGTATTGACTTCGAGCATTCATCTCTGCTCATCTCTGCTTATCTCAGCACAAGTCACGTCTTACCAAAGGTAAAAGTCATTATTCCTTTGTATTTGTTATTTAATGCAACTGTACAGTAGATTATGTCACTTAATATTAATATATGTATACAGCGTGATGATTTTACCTAAGGCTTCTGCGCGCGTTGCACGCATTCACGAATTAACATGGGTCTGGATTGCCCGCTATACGAGCAATTCGAGATACGAGCGTAGCCGCTGAACGGATTAAGTTCGTAACCCGGGGGCCCACTGTATATATATATATATATATATATATATATATATATATATATATATATATATATATATATATATATATATATAATTTTATATATATAATTTATATATATATATATATATATATATATATATATATATATATATATATATATATATATTTTTTTTTATGCAATTCAATTGGTAAAAAGGACATGGGGGCTTTTTTTCCCCTCTTTGGTATCTGCTATAAAATGGATAAAGTCACAAATTTTGAAGAGATGAATATGGCACTCTTACTTTTAGATGGAATGGTGCGCCCCCTTCATTCCAGTGAGTATGTGATGGACTTTTTGCTGGATAATGGCGGCATCATCTTGTCATTAAGAAGAGTGATGTGGCGAACCCCTCTGTGTTTCAACAATGATATGTATGTGGACTTTCACTATCAACAGGTAATTCTGCCACTTTTCTCTTCCTCTCTATCCATAGTAGTCAATGGCAACAAATTAAAAATTTTAATGTGAAACAAGCATCATGTTTTGGGCCTTTTTTTTCAGATCAACTTGGGGATAAGTGAGAAGGAATTATTAAATAAATAAATAAATAAAACAGGAAAATCTGGAACATCTGAAATGTAGTTAAGGAGTCTTAAGTGGCATATTAAACTTCTGTAAATTCCAGGCCACAAAATGCACCTGGATTAAAAGATACGATGAAAACTCATTTGTACATGTATTAACTGTTCCATCTTAATAGCTGTGGGGCTTCATGTTAATGCATTAATGCAAATGAATATTGCATTTTGCATGAGACCTATTGATTTTGTTACTTATTTTAATCCACCTTAAACACCATTCGACGCTTACCCCCCAATCAATGCCAAACACAACTATCGTTCCATAATATTCCAGAATATATCTTAGACAATCTTGTTGAATCATTCAAAAAATGACACACTAAAATTTTGTCAACTACACATTAAAACATACCTGATGTTCTTGTGACACTTGCTCCCTGTCGAATTTCCTCTGTTGCTTTGTTGCGATATGAGCACAGTCTAACCAAATTCAAAGTGCGTGTTGGCCTGTGCTCTTTGGTTGGTCTTTTAAAAAGAAGACTCTCAGATTAATTCTTCTGTCTTTCTCATCCCAGAGTAGTAACTGACACAACATTCTCTCCTCCTCGTCTATTGTTTCTTCTGTTAGTTATTATAATCACCAATAGAGCAATTAGTGCAATCCATGTTTAGGTGCAATGAAGTCTTATGATTGAATGACAGAAAATGGATTTGTGCTTCTTATCCCAGTGATAGATATTAGATATTATTTTTACTAACGGGAAAATTGAATTTCTGGAGAAACTGTGTGTGAAGACCTAAAGACTAAATCAAAATTTAATTATGTGGAATGATGTTGAATGGCATGAACAATGGCCTGGAATGAGTTGACATGTTGACACTTGAATGATTTGATTTGGTCAAAAAAAAAAAAAAGTGAAACTCAAGGTGAAAATGGAAATATTTAAGAGTTTGGGGCTTTTAAAAACGTTCTGAATTTGGTGAATATGAGTAATGAATGAGATTGGCTTCAAGATACGAACAATGTTATGGGATTTTCAGGATTTTGGCAAGATACTAAAATTGTCAGGAAAACAAGTTGTTCTTTGGATTTCTCCATATTTGAAGCGAAGAACAAAACTTTGCTTATCTAGGAAGTTGTCTTCATTGTGCCCCTGTTTACAATAATCCCGGGGTGTCAGTGACGGTCCTACAGTCAAACTTTGCCATCAAATAAATTCCATTGTGAGCGGTCTAGGAATTAACACATGGTACTGCTTTGAACCACTACATCTTTTGATAATCAATAGTACTTTTTTAGCCTCCAAGTGTTTTTTTAGTGTTTTTCTAGATCTATGGCCCAAAACATGTCTAAATTGACATTTGGAGTTAAATAATCATAAATATAGGAAAACCTGGAGTTACAAACTAATACCAAGCACACGCATGAATTGCACCATAAGTCTGATTACACCGTTAAAGTTGAAATCAAAACACTTCGTAGAAAAAACTAAAATACTGTACTTAAAAAAATTGTAAAAATGAGATACGATACCATTACTGCTGAGAGGTAGATGGAAAAAGAAGAATGCTGAGGAAGCATTTGCAGGTTCTACTGACCTCTCAACGTTGCTTCATGATCACTGTATCCCCCATAGTGACAGAACCTTTCATGTGCGCTAAAATTCAGGGTTCGACCTTAATAATGGTCACCACGGTCGACCGATGATTAAACCCTAAAAGTCTTCAACATTGTCTGTCGGTGTCTGTCCTTTCTCCGATCTTTTTATGATGTCAAGATCGTTACCATGGTCACTGTTTTTCTTTTGGCTAGACCAGCATTGCTAGAAGACCCAGCTTTCACCCCAATGATGTGAAATGAAACATTCCTCTCTCACCTCCACTTTCTCCCACTCTCCCTTTCCCAACTGCTTTCTGTAGCTCAAGGGTGACTACTTGAATGGGCTTCTCCAGCTCAATGATGCGTCAAACAGCCCCTCATCAATCAAGCAGATTGCAGAACTGTCAGTCCTACAGCACCTCTCCCAGGGACTGAAAACACAACCCTCAGAGTAAGTGTTTATCTTTTTGTTTATTTTTATTTCTCTCTTTTTTTTTCCTACAAACTTCCCAAGAAACCCTAACCCAAACATTTAACATACATTTTCCAGGAAAAACAGAGGGAAATGAGGGGTAAATTAATGAAAAACAAGAGAAAATGCAAAATACGGTACAATATATTTTCTATCTATCCATCTATCCTTCTACTGCTGTATTCCGGGGTCACGTTGCGGGAGTAGCAGCCTGAGAAGGGAAGCCCAGACTGCCCTCTTCCCGTCCACTTCGTCCAGGTCCTCCAGGAGGATCCCCAGAGTTTCCCAGGCCAGCTGAGAGACATAGCCTCTTCAGCATGTTCTGGGTTGTTCCCTGGGCCCCCTCCCTGTGGGACATGCCCAGAACACCTCACCAGGGAGCCGTCCAGGAGGCATTCTAACCTGATGCCCTAATCACCTCAACTGGCTCCTCTCAACGCAGAGGTTGACGCTGCTGAGCCCCTCCCATTTGACCAAGCTTCCCACCCTATCTGTAAGAGAGAGCCTGGACACTCTGTGGAGGAAACTAATTTCAGCCACTTGCATCCGGGATCTCATTCTTTCGGTCACGACCCACAGTTTGTGACCATAGGTGAGGTCTGCTGGAACGTAGATCAACCAGTAAATCGAGAGCTTCGCCTCTCGGCTCAGCTCTTTTTTCACCACAACAGACCGGTCCCGCGTCCGCAACACAGCAGACGCTGCACCAAGATCAAATGACATACACTTTATTGTCACTTAGATACGCTCAAGTGCATACATGGCTGCCGATCTCCAATTCCACCCTTCCCTCAGTCCTGGAGAGGGCACTCCACTCTTTTCCAACTGTAATGGAGGTGTCGGAATAGCGCCCAAACTTGTGACCTCCTTGAAAGGACTGTACTTGACTGATTCAGAGGATCCTCAATCTTATCAGGTTGTCCGGCCAGAACATAAAGACGATGCACACTCTCATGCCACTCTTTAATTGTATATAATGTTCTATTTATTTATCTGGGTTGGTGTGTGTGTGTGGGTGTGTATGTGTGTTTGTGTGTTCTGTGTGTTTGATTGTGTGTGTGTGTGTGTGTGTGTGGTCTCTGCAAAGGAGAGCAGAGAACATTCACTAAACATTGATAACTAACATAACTGACATTGTACAATATGTTACATCATATGCTCACATTACTCTATATTAGCTTAGAATAACATAAACAACACAGGCAAACATACCGTACAATGATAGGAAGAATGAATTCAACCCAATCGTTCCAAAATGTGCGTTAGGTAGGAAAGGGTTAATGGAGCCGAATAGATTTGAGTGGGCGGTGACGTCACTCCCTTACGGAGTAAGAATCACATCGGCACACACGGCAAACAGGCGACAAATATGCCCATTTTGTGGATGAAACTTTAACGTGAATACTAAAAGTGAAGTATGAAAATTACGGTATATTTGCCTTTAGCAATTATACCAAACTTAGATGCAATAACAACTTAGACATTAATGGACAAAGTGAAGCAGTGCAAACGTATGTATCCATGTATAACATGTATCCAAAACCACGAACAGACAACATATTCAAACTGTACTTACATTCTCATGGACGCACGAATAATAATGAAAGGAATGAGATAATCCACAGAATGATTGAAAGCAGAAAAAATGACTGTCCGTTACAACGATACCTGCCGACTGACCGGTGAAAGAGCAAAACAACCTATGATAGTGTAAACAGAGTCCTGATTGGTAGTGGAGGAATGAAACACAACTTGTGATTGGTTGCTAGGCGGTTGCTAGGAAGATCACATGACCACAGGAGAAACATGTCCAGACGTAAATAGTAATAACAGAACAATTCAAACACAAAATCGTTAAGTATAATCAGAAACTTCTTAACACCAACACTTTTCTATATTTATGAAAAATATTGATTTTTTGAAGAAATAGCAGCCCTTGAGGACAAAGTTTGGACACTCCTAACTTAGACTGTGCACCAATTATTGAGGTAAATGAAACAAAGTATATGAGTTTGGCATAAACAACTTCAAGTTTCAAAACAGGTAAAGCAGGTTTAAATTACTTTTCTTTTATCTGTAAAGCGGTACTAGAAATGCCTGTCCATCCATCCATAGAACAAATTTTGGACTGTCAAGCTTTTGTTGGAATGACCTCAAATTTTTACAGCTTGTGTAGAAACATTTAATGTTTTTGCGTGTAATGTTTGGCAGTTCTATCTTTTCAGGTTAAGAAATGCCGTTCACTTCAAAAGAAATGGCATTTTGCATGTTAGAGTATGCTTGGAATCAGTCACCGAAGACAGTGCAGCAGCTTCTTCTTTCTTCACAAATTTTGCAAAGAAGGCGCCAACTACAAAACAAATTAGGACTTGGCACCATAAATTTTAACAAAGGGCTGCTTATACATACCTAAATCGCCAGGACGGCCATCAACGTGTGCAACGAGTCACAGGCGGCGCTCATATTGAACATTTATGAAAATCTGTCATAGAACCAACAAATATTTGTACTTTTCTTTGAAAATTTTACCAATAAAACGTATGACCTTCAACATTAACTGTATTTAGTTTCATCAAGATCCATCAAGTAGTTTCCGAGATATGGACATTTCGAATGGTGTCAACCATTCGAACAGGTGCAGTTTAATAGCAGTATTATTAACAAGGGGAAACCACCATTGTACAAGCTTGAAAAACACACAAGGGCATGCAGCAATGGCCTCACTTTATATATATATATATATATATATATATATATATATATATATATATATATATATATATATATATATATATATATATATATATATATATATATTATATCGTGAGGCCATTGCTGCATTCCCTTGTGTGTTTTTCAAGCTTGTACAATGGTGGTTTCCCCTTGTTAAGAATACTGCTATTAAACTGCACCAGTGGGGGGGGGGGGGGGGGGGGGTCATGATCTGTCTGTGTTTTGTTGTGGGTTTTGAGTTGTTTAGTTTTAGTTATAAGTTCACTGTGTTTTTGTCATGATCTGTCTGTGTTTTGTTGTGGGTTTTGAGTCATTTGGTTTTAGTTATAGGTTCACTGTGTTTTCCCCCGCGTGTCATTACTTTAATCAACCTCACCTGTCGCCCGTGTGTGTCCTCCTGTCAGCTACCCCGCCCCTTGTTCCCAGGTGTCTCGCGTTTTCATTAGTGCTGTTAGTATTTAAGCCCCAGTGTTTTGCCTCATTCCTTGTCGGGTCTTTGTACGTCTTCCCCTCGCCGTCTTGCCTCGCGTTGCCCTCCTTCCCGTGCTGCCCCCCGTTCCTTGTCGCCCCCCCCGTTCCTTGTCGCCCCCAGTCAGCTTCAGTTCAACGTTTTGGTTTGCACTTTGTATTTTTCGATTCTTTCAACCCTGCCTGTGTTATTAAATCGCCTTACTCGAGCCTACCCCAGTCAGCCCTGCATTTTTATTGTTTCCGCCTTTCCCACATCCCGCACCTCCTCAAACCGCCATGCCCCGTCGTGACAGGGGGATGCCAAAAGCCTTGCAACAAATGCCTATCTGGTTGATACGGAGACTCACATTTAGCTGTGCATACTGTACATTGCTGATGTTTTTAATGTATTCTCCATTAGGATGGAAGTACAGAACTACTTGCCTGCTCAAGAGAGGCAAAACACAGGGATGGATGAGATCCACTCTTTATGTTTAAACAAGATAGAAGACATGAAGACCCTCAGTCCATTGGATGCCAAAATAAAATTTATTGGTGAGTAGCAAGTTTCTTCTCCTCTCAAAAAATTCTAAATGACACTATTTGAAATTAAGTTTGTTTGCTTTGGCAGTGATTCTCAGTGACCAATGTCTGTTTGGCTCTAACATTTATTTGGCCAAGAAAGTTAGCCAGCGTGAATGTCCCTCTCCCTGCATGATCAGTGTCAACCATGATGCAGTGTTATTTCTTCATCCTAAAACAAAGGTAAAAAATTTCAGTAACACGGGCTCATGCAGCAACTTGTTGTGTAAAACAGTAGAAACCTCTACTGCTTTAAAAATTGCATTATTATCATCTATCCAGCTTCTTACTTCTTCTTCTTCTTCTTTTTCTTCTTCTTCTTGTCATTCTTATTCTTATTCTTCTCGTGATTTGTAGAAATCATGATGATGATTCGTTTTTCCCCCAAAATACTTTAGAATGCACGAAAACTCTTTGACCACTCCTGCACACTGGTGGAAACAAAAAAACATAAACGTTTTTAAATATTTTGATTTACAGTGCAGAGCCTTTCTATCCAGGCCCAGAAGACTCACATTTGGGTATATTAAGTAATACATAATAGCGCTGCCAGGTGGTGACAAAAAAAACCACTCACTTTTAACGTTTTTTATGCACTGTACAGCGACGAGCCCGATGAACGATGTAGTTCATCAAGCTCCTGTTCACCAGGAAAAATAGGCAACTGTGAAAATCTGTTATACGTGTAGCGCTACCTCGTGGTGACAAAAAAAAGTCAAACTTACTGTACATATTGATGTCCAGCACTGAGCCTGTTGAGCGAATAGAACTGAAAATTATTCCTAAAAAATTTCAAAATACTGATCACGTTCTACGCTAAGTAATGTGAGTTTTTTATCGGGCCGCAAAAAAACTGATACTTCACATTAACAATAAAAGCTGCTGTAACTTTTTTTTCTGCCACAATTTAAACATTTTTTTGGGAAGTCCACTCTAAACACAACTAAAAATTGGTTTTCATAGTAAATGTAGAGCCTACTGGCTAAAGAAAATACGTATTTTGTTTTGTGGTGTTTTTTTTTTTTTTTTTTTTTTTTTTTTTTTTTTTGCTTCCATGTTTATTAACCAGACATACCTTGTATTTGCTTGGGAGAATGTTTAGACCTTTGTTACTTTTTTTGTTTAACCCTTGTGCCCATTCTTAATCATTTTGGTCAATTTTCTTGAAATTCTTTGTGAAATCATAGCTCTGTCATTGAAAAGAAAACACTAGAGAGATGAAATGTCCTGCAGATGATTAAAATCAGTTGCATGGTCAAACTGGCACTATGCTGTTATTTATAATCTATTGCAGCTGGGCGTACAGTGTTGATGATGTATATGGCCATGAATTAACCATTTTGCTTGCATAAAACTCCATTATAATTTTATGTTTTCTTTTACATGTATTGTATACTGATCTATTATATTGCTTTTCCTGCGATTTTTATGCCATTGTTTTTAGCATCAGTTGAGATAGGTCGACAAGCATTCTTTGAAGACTTCTGCGTTACACCTCGAGACAGTAGGTAGCGCCAGAGACCAGTAAATGTTATTATGAAAGCCAGCCTTTCATTTAGGCAACACAAAAGTCTTTCTTCAAACCTAGTGCGATTGTAGTTGGGAATGCTTGTGCTTGTGAGAGGGTGATGTTATCTTTTCAGAGTTATTTTTGTGTTAATGTGTATTAGATGTGCGTACACCGCTCTCTTAGACGCAAATACGTGCGCACATTTCCTGCTGTTTTTTTTCACTCGAAAATTATGTGCAGGAAAATTGTTGCAATCGCTTGCTAGTATTATTTTCACTACAGTATATGAAATCATGGACGTCTGGATTTGTGTTTTTATTTCTGCATAATTACAATTCAAATCAATGTCAGCTCGTCAGTGGCGTGTTTCTTATTATATTTATAGTTGGATTGTGACGTTCTCGTTGAAATGTGTTTTTCAACTCGGGAGTTGCAATCTGAACTAACAATAACACTCGAGAAGCATGTTTGGATGATGCATAATCTTGTAAACCACCGCATGAAACCGCACTTTTTATAAACAAAAAGTCAAAGCGCTTTGTAGTTGAAGCACGCAGATGAGAATACAATGTTTTTTTTATGTTGCACACCACACAAATGAGAATAAACCTTTTTTTTTTTTTTTTTTTTTTTTTTTTTTTTTTTTTACTGATAAAGAGCAAATAAATTTGATTCTCCGTGGTGTGGAATGTAAAAAAAAGTCTGTATTCTCGTTCAAGTGGTTCAAATGCACAGCACCTGCAGTTGCATTTTATTTATGGAAAGTGCATACAGTATAAGTAAGTTTGATTTTATTTTGTTTTATTTTATTTATTTGTATTTTATTTTCGGTATGCATTGTTTTGACGTGAAAGCAACAGAATTTGAGGGGGAAAAGGATAAAAAAAAGTAAAAGAATTAACGTTAGTTCTTCTTGCTGTTCTCTCCATGAATTTTGTTAATTCTGAATTTGTATTGTGTCTTTTTGACCTTGTCTGGCCATTAGTTACTGTATTTTCCGAACTCTAAGCAGCACCGGTTTGTAAGCTGCAGCAGCAAAATATGAGCAAAAAAATATATTTTTGTCACAGATTTTTGATGACATGCAAAGAGACGTTTCTTTATTTTGCCACAATGGCACAATTTTCATGTATTTATGGTTCATTCAGAGGTTTCTGTTTTTAAGGTATTTTTAAGCACAGAACATGACAAAAAATGCAAAATGGTTTTCAGGACATTATTGCCAAAAGAGCGCAGGAAGCAGCCTTCGCTTAGCATGGGTCTCCATGGAAACGAAGGCCCGATTTGAAGGCTGAGTTCATAGGTCTTGTGAATTTAGACACCGCATGGAGTCTGGTCACGTTGGACATTACGTCATTTGCTTGATGGCATCCAAGATGGCTGACCTGCGCATGCGCGCCTCAGATCGCGCAGGATTCCCAGGTCACAGACACAAGCAGTAACTGAAAGCTATGCAACATGGCGTACTAAATATTTGCTTTACATTAGATGATGAATTCTCTGCTCAGCTAACAGAGCAAGTTGTAATATAGCCTTGCCAAGGCAAATGCAGTTGTCGACGGTTAAATTGTACGTTTCACAATGATATATGAAAAACCCAACAAAAAAAACATTGTAATTTTGCAACTCAGCATGTTCAGATCCCAAAAAACCTGTAGTTCAACTGCAAAACAAGACCTTCGGTCATGTGGGTTGGGGGGTGCCACCATGATGGCTCACAACTTTATTTGACAAATTAATTTGTTTGATTTCTGGAGTACACCTTAACTTTTGACTTTGCACCTGCTTAGTGAGTCTTCCTCCAAAAGTCAAACATTTTTGTCTTGAAAGATTGGTCCAGCCATAATTCTACACTCTATTAAAGATTTAATTGTAGTTGCTGTCTGATCAAATCTGTATCTCTTTCCTTTGCAGGAGAAAGTGTTTGACATTCCTCTGACAGATATTCAGTCCATGCGTACTTTACGACCCAAAATTGCAGGAAAGTTGCCATCGATTGACATCAGTTATGGGAGACCAAGTCAGCTCAAAAAAATAACAATTCATCTCAAACAGGTGATAAATCAAAGTTCTTCCTTTCAACTGGCATTTTCTTGTCTCCTTTGCAGTCTATAAAGTGAGTAAAATCCATTTCTAAAATGACTGTAGGTGAAAAAAAAGTGGAAAGACTGGTGGTAAATTGTACGCTGCAAATTCTAATTCTTGGATACTCAAGATACAAAAAATATAAAAGCAATTTACCAAGGACCCCATTTGCGAATGTTTGTGGAAATAAAACAAAAAAATAATCTAATTCAAGCCGAACATAAGTGTCATTTTTATTCACCTGCAGATTCAATTTGACAACAATTATATTTATATATGTATTTATCAGTGGTGGTCTGTGTGTTTCACACTTAGTCCTTCAGTGATTCGACTTGAATAAATACCCCTCATTAGCACATGTACGCATTACTGTGCTACACAGGCTAGTTTCCAGAGGATTTAAATGTAAAACATCCGCATCAGCAATTAAAACTTATACATATGATACCGCCAAAACTCAAAATAATTAATAATAATTTCAAATTATTTGTCAAAGTTTTATGAAGTCCACCAAGAGCAGGCAAGCTTTAACAAGATTGTACGCTAAATTACAAATCACAGTTTAATATAAGAAAATCATTTTATTTCTTTACTACTAATGAAAACATAAAGCAATCAAATGCTTGACTCACCGAAACGGCTGTCCCTCACTTATTGCATTACAAAATCCACTCTTCTTTCTTTCCTCAGAAAGATGTTAGTGACTTGCTTATAGAGTTTGTCTGTGCGTTTCAATTGACATGCACACCAGTGCTGAAAGTTGTGTCTGTCCAATTTCCTTTTTGTTCTGCTTCAAGCCATTGTGGGTTAAATAAAAGCAAAAGATTTGATTTTTCTGCTAAATGTCCACGGGTCTGGCTTCGCTGTATGCTACGCCATTAGTGCAGATCAGCTAAGCAGCATGGTTATTTTGTTTGAGCAACATGTTTTTTTTTAAATAACTATTTAACGACTTCCAATGTTAAACGTTGTTGATCAACATAGCACCACCTCCCTGCAGTGAGAATCCAATCCCGTCACGTTCAATGTGAGGCTTCTCGAAGGCCACCTTTATGACTCGATTTGGCTATTGCAACTATTAACTATATGGGCCCGTTCAAATATGTCTTTGCACACTGCACAGAAACCCGCAACTCTTGATTGGAATGCCCTCAAATGGGTCTGATTGCAGACAGATTTCATACAGGCTGACGACACAAGTGAATTTTAATTGGCTAAAACCGCTAACCTAAAACTACAACCCTGGAAGGACGTAGAAGAAGAAGAAAGAAAGAAGCTCATCAGGAAGAAGAAGAAGCTCTGCATGAGCCTGATAATGATTGTGATCATATGAATGAGGTGCATTCGAGGAGGGTTGCACAATAAATATTCCTGATAGGTGCCCTTTAGGACTTGTAATAGTGATCTTGGACTAACACTATATCAGGTATATCAACAGTACTTCATATCAAATTAAATTCCTAAATTTGTAAAATTGGTTGCTTTGAAATCCAGAAAATTTTACCTAAAGACTGTATTACTCAACCATTGCATGCATGTATCATGTACAGAACACACTTTAGAGTTGTGATGTGTCTAATATTTTTTTCACCTTAATTATCTCTTTTAGGCCAAGGAGCTGTGTCACATCCTTGCTATGATCATGGAAGAGTTGATTCGTCCCGCAGTCAATAGCTCCATCTCAAATCGCTGATAGAATATACGTATATTGCTTTTAGAATGAATGCAACTGTTATTTTCTGTTTTTTTTTTCCCTCATCGTAAATATGATTGTTTTGTCTGTAATAAAGATAAATGATTAACCTACAAGCAGGTGTGTCAAACTCATTTTTACAGTAGATTCTATTGGAGGGCTGTAATGATTGTGAAGTCAAAGTAATTTTAAGAACAGTATGATCTTTGAACAGGGCTGCTTGGTGGTGCAGTGAATAGCACATCGCCTCACAGTTCAAAGGTCCGGTTCAAAACCACCTGGCTCCGGCCTTCCTGTGTGTAGTTTGCGTGTTCTCCCCGAGTTCACGTGGGCTCTTTCCAGGCACTCTGGCTTCTTCCCATATTCCAAAAACATGCATGGTGGCTGAATTGGACATACCAAATTGTTTTTAGATTTGATTAGGCGCGTGAATGGTTGTTCGTCTCTGTGTGCCTTGCGATTGGCTGGCAACCAGATCAGGGTGTCCCCGCCTACTGCCCGGAGCCAGCTGAGATAGGCGCCAGCAAGCCTACAACTCCTGTGGGGATAAGCGGCTATAGAAAATGGATGGATGGATGATATTTGAACACTTACCTAGACTTTAAATCAGAGGCCAGTAGGAAAAAGAACTATTCAAAAGGGGGATTGTTGACAAAAACAGCTTGTTTCCCAAAATATTTTAAAGTTGAAGACAGTTTGCAAATTTGGTAGTAAGAAACTAGTTGTAGTTAGCATTTGGCGGGTATCATTAAAAGATGTGATCCTGCCATGAGTTTGACACCGGTGACCTACCGTATACCACAATGTTCCAGTTTTGCATGTGAACTCAATAAAACTGATCTGAACAAATAATTTTGTATATTAATTTGATCATGTAAGAAAGGTGAATAATACAATAAAGAAAAATAAATATTGGGATTTAGTTTTTGTCATTTAGTTTTTTTTTGCATTGTTTTGCTTTTACCATATTTGCTTTTTTTTATGGCCATTTGATTGAGAAGGTGATTCCTAACTTTGACAGGCACTGTACACGAATCAGAGTCAAAGACACCATTATATTTCTATGCCCCTTGGTTTCATCATGCCCGCAGGTATGGTCCTGGTATATATCGGAGAGGGTCAGCTGGTGGTGATGACGCAGCAGGTTCTGGCCCAGCTACAGGCTGGGACGCAGCAGAGACCTGCCGTCTCTGGACTGGACGATGTCAGACTAGTGAATACCCTGTGGGGTTTTCGTTATACCTTTCTGGGTGGGGCATGTCTCTGACCCAATAGGCAAGCTGGAATCAACCTTTGATGCTTTGACCCTTGTGGCTTTGTCCTTGATGATTTGAACAATGTTGTACAGTTTTTTGATGGCATGCGAAGAGTAAAGACGTTTCTTCGTCTTGCCACAACGGCACTATTTATTTATGTATTTCTGGTTCATTTATTTGTTCATTCAGACGTTGCTGTTTTTAAGGCATTTTTAAACACTGCAGAAGATGAAACAAAATGCCAGATGATTTTCAGGACATTACTGCCAAAAGAGCGCAGGAAGCAGCCTTTGCTTAGCTCTCCATGGAAACGAAGGCCCGATTTGAAGGCTGAGTTCATAGGTCGTGTGAATTTCTACATCGCATGGAGTCTGGTCGCGTTGGAAATTACGTCATGTGCTTGATGGCATCCAAGATGGCCGACCTTCTGCGCATGCGCTCCTCAGATTGGGTTCACAGGTCACAGATACAAGCAGTAACTGAAAGCTATGCAACATGGCGCACTAAACATTTGCTTTATATTAGATGATGAATTCTCCGCTCAGCAAACAGAGCAAGTTGTAATATAGCCTTGCCAAGGTAAATGCAGTTGTCGACGGGTAAGTTCAAAGCCTGCTGCACCGGTGCTTTTGTGATTACTGCCACCGATTATTTTTCCGGGTAGACTAAGTGTACTTGGGCTCTCGGAATCGTGTCATCACGCCGCGGCATGAGCAGTATCCCTTGCTTTCGGAGTTTAAAAAAAATCAATTGTAGACATAAACACGGCTGAGAAATCGCGTAGTGAACTTTATTCAAATGCATGTGGGGAAAGATGATGGTATGAAGTGCATATAATTTTTTCCTTCCCCACCTATATCCACAACTTCCTGCTTTCCCCAAATCGATACGTTACCGATGATTGATGTTTATACTTCACACTGCACATGTCCAAACATGAATATAACTACGACTGTATTTTAAATTCTATATGTATGCACTGTTTACATGTACAGCGTTCCCTCGTTTTTCGCGATTAGTGGAGCCCCAAACACTCCTCTGAAAAGTGAAATCCGCGAAGTAGACGACCCCATTGATTTTCATGCATGTTTATATGGGTACAAGAATTTTTAAACAATCTTGTTTGGGGAAAATTGATCCTGTTTGTTTTGGGGAAACATGCAAAACACTCGTGTGAAAAGTGAAATCTGCGAAGTAGACGACCCCATTAATTATCATGCATGTGTATATGGGTACAAGAATTTTTGAACAATCTGTTTGGAGAAAATTGATCCTGTTTGTTTTGAGGAAACCTGCAAATTTGATTTTGTAAATGTATTATGGCTGAAAAGTAACAAATGTGCTTGTCAAATTCAATCTCTTGATGATTAAAAGGGGCACTTATGTTTGTCTTATATGATTGTGTTTGTTTGGATTTTTTTTTCCATTACGCAGATTCACGACTTCAAGTATTTTTTTTCGTTACGTATTGAACTTTTTGCAATGGCTGACAAGTGTGCTGCTCCCATGAAGGCTTGTACTGAGCCTAAATGCCATCAAAAAATGATGACAGTTGCGAAGGTGATACTTCTCGAAGGGAAAAGTTATGCGGCCGTGGCCCGTCATTTGGGAGTGAACGAATCCACCGTTCGCTACATTGAGGACGAGTCGAACATTAGACGACGGCTGCCATCACCTTTGGCAATTTGGCGAAGCCCGTTGTTACAGCTCATGATAAAACAATCGTCCGTATGGAAGCTGCTTTAGCAATCTGGATTGCCGACTGAAAAAAGCCCTTTCCTTTAAAGTCTCGCGCAGCTGCTGTCATATTAGTCACGGCCCGATGGAGATTCTCGCACGTCTCGCGAGAGTCGTACTCATACGAGTGATAAAACACAGATACAAATCTGAAAACACGCATACAAATCTGAAAACATGCATACATCTATTTGAAAACACGGATACGCCTTTTTGACAGCGATTTTACTCCATATTCTTTCTCCGTCTGTGTGTTGATAAAAACAGCGCCGGGGTGTGCTTCATGAGCAATACGACGCGTCCCTGTGGAGTTTTGATCTCTTCCCGTCTCAACTTCCACCCCAAAGGCACGTTTGTGTCAGTCATCAAGCGCACTCACAACAAAGGCACACACACACACACACACACACACACACACGAACATTGTCGGGGCAGAGAAATGAAGGAGTTCGCCAGCTCGTCCCTGTGCAGTTGTAATCTACTCCCGCCCCAACTCCTGCTTTTACACCCACAGGGATGTGCCGTGTGAGTCATGAAACGCACTCAGAGCAACGCTTATGTTGTCAAAGCAGTTGGCACACACACGCTCACACATTGTCGAGGCAGAGACCCAATGGAGCAGACGTTCACCAGACCGCTGGAAATTTCTTACCCAGATTTTTAATAAAATGGTATTTCAAGTGTAAACTCTCCATTGTATCATGTTTCATCACGTACAGATTAGACTTTACTTCAACGTCTGGCCTGCTTCTAATATAACTGCAGCTGTGCGAGACTTCAAAGGAAAGGGGGATGTTCTCACTTACTGTACAGTGTATATGGTTTAATCATTTAATTATTGAAGTAAAATATATGTACTGAAGATTGAAGTAAATATGTGTACTGCAGTAATATTTGTCTTAAATAATATGTACGTATAGCATGAAGACTCACAAGTTGTTTTGTTTTTTTTTAAGTGGGGGGCGCTACTTCGCAAGTCTTACTTTTCGCAGTCCCCATTTACCGTGAAAAACTAGGGAGCACTGTATATGGTCTTAGTCTCCTATTACATTTGTTTGATGGTCTTAAACATTGTAATGGGAAGTGATGTAAAACTGTTAGAAGAGCAAATGCTTTTTTCCTAGCACTGCCTTCTGTGTCATTCTTCATTCAAATTTATAAACCATTTGCAGGCTGATCGGGGGGCTAACTGAGAGCACTTATTTTCCAAGTTTGGATCTGGCATGCACGGACAAGAATCTGTCAGGTGGTGTTGACTTGTGGAGGAGCAGAGCATGTGGAGTGGCGGCGGTTTGCATGGAGTCAAAGGATATGAAGCAGGTGAGTTGAATTGCTTGGTTAAATATCTACATGCCGTGTTGTAGTTTCCCTCTGTTCTGCTGTTGTTTGCTGAATGTGAAAACCCCTTGGAATTTGGCAATGGTTAAAGCGTACTGTATCTGTGTTTTTCACAAGGAAAAATATACTGTTTTGGTTTATCAAAAAAAAAAAAAACTAAACTCAATCTAATTGCACTTTTGTATTTCCTCCAACATTTTAAACTGCTTTATTTATGTATTTTGTTTTTTATTTTTATTTTTTTTGCAAACACAATGTATCTGAGCTTTGCATGCTTCTTGGTAAATCATAATAGCACCTTGGTACATACAGTATAAAATTGTAAATAGTGTACGGTTCTGATGTAAAACACAACATTTATTTAATTTATATAGTAGGAATCAGATGAGACACAAATCACACAAGATGTTTCACAAGATTGAGTCCCACGAGAACAAGATAAGATTTTTGCTAAATCTGTAATGTAAAATAATGCCTAACATCAATTTACCAGTTTTCTAAATGTTTTCTTTACTGAGCAGTCTGCAACAAAATTCATAATTTAGAACAAAACAAGACCCAATATTATTTTTCAGCTACAGCTAAGATTTAATACTGAATAATTCAATAAAACGCATACAGCCCATTTGCTGCACACGCATACCCCATTTTCAGTGGTGGGCCGTGACTTACAAACATACGCCTTCTGTGACGTCAGACTCTCGAATAAATTGCACATATACGCATTACTGGGCAACACAGGCTATTCTCCGGAGCTTTAAACATCAATAAACCCGCATCAGCCATTAAAACTTGTCATTATAAGTGATGATCAGTGTTTTCAATTTCTCCCGATTTTTCTTGACCTTTTCATGCACAAGCTTTCTATTCACACTGAGATGTACAGTGTTTCCACTCGGGTGTTCCCAAAAGTATTTTAAAAGCACCATTGCGCATTGAGTAGATCTCTTTACCTCGAACTGAGATGTACAATACTGTACTGTATATCCACTCGTGTGTCCCAAGAAGTTTTTAAAAGCACTGTAGTGCATGTGTCTGCCTGTGCTTTGGTGTCTCGCTCTCCTCTCCTCTCCTCTCCTCTCCTCTCCTCTCCTCTCCTCTCCTCTCCTCTCCTCTCCTCTCCTCTCCTCTCCTCTCCTCTCCTCTCCTCTCCTCTCCTCTCCTCTCCTCTCCTCTCCTCTCCTCTCCTCTCCTCTCCTCTCCTCTCCTCTCCTCTTTATTTATTATTATTTAGTACGACACGAAAAGAAAAGAATATGGAAAATAATTTAATGAATAAAAAAAAATACTAATATATATATATATATATATATATATATATATATATATATATATATATATATATATTAGTAAAAATGAATTTGAAATGAAATTGACTTTCATTATAGTTATATATAGTTATATATAGTTATAATTATTATAGTTTATTATGATAATGATGGCAGGTTATGTTAGGCCAGCAGAGAAGGCCTTGCTGGCCCTGACGGTCCACCACTGCCCATTTTGACAGCGATCTTGCCCCTATTTCGTAAAGGATTCCACTTCAATTTTCATGTGTGCAATTCAAAGGAAAAGGTTTTTCCAAATCAACTGCAATGCTCGTTTCCGTTAGCAGAGGTCACTAGCTGTCACAGACAAAAAACCCACAAAAACGTCATTTGAGCATTACAAAAAATGTATATACATTAAACTTAAGATTAAGGCCTGATGAGTTATTGAAAGCTTATGTTTGGCCTTCAGTTCGAGTTCAATTCGGCCATTTTGTCTGCATAATGCATGCATGGCGCGAATGACTCGCAGATCGACTGACTTTGCTCGTAGCTTGGCGTGACGTCATTGTTGATTGACGTCAGTGTTCAGGTCCATGAATGCAAAGGATCTGATCCACGAGTCTAAAGGAGAAATTCCTGAATCCAAAGAAGAGATTCATGCAAAGACGTGAAGTCACGTCTCGCGACAGTCGTACGCATACTAATAGGGAAGCAAGCATGTCTCATGAGAGTCGTACTCACACGAATGTTGAAACATGCATACGTCTTGTTAACAGCGATTTTAATCCTTACATTTGTGACTGATTATTTTATGTTTTGTCCATACTCTCAAGTTAGCTGGACACTTGAAAAGTTTTTTATTTTTTTTTTTACATACCTTTTTTTGTCATACACGAGAAATATTAATACTTTTCATCTGGGCATCAGTTTTTTACTGATATTGGGGTTGCATTTTCTTGTGAAGTGACACTTTATCTTACTCTACCTTTTTAAAATTTTGTTTCATCTTATTTTATACTATAAAAGCTATACAATTTATAGCTACCTATAAAAAGTAGCAGTTTTGTACTTCGTTTTTTTTTTAGAAAAGGCATGTTCCGTTAAAATCAAAATACAATAAATGTAAAAAAAACAAACAAATATAACATCATCTCCCTTTGTTATTTTGTCTTGCAACGCATACCCAAGTCGAATGATGATTTTTTGCACATATATGACTGTTGAACTCTCCCCCCTCTCCCCCCTTTCCACCTGTGAAACTGCTGAACTCACTCTCTCTCTCTTCTCCTCTCTCCCACACTCAGCCCCCCCCCCCCCCCCCAACTCAAACTTTGCTCATGCACTTGCAAAATTTGCACAGACTTGCTGCTGCCATATTTATTTATAAATATACTTCTATTGCACGAGCGATTACACTTAGAAATATAACAACTACCTCAAATGCACACAACTGGGACAACCACAGTTAGAGTTGTCTTGCTTTGTATCGTACTGTTGGATTGTCTTGTCATATGCTGCTTCTTATGTCTTGTCTTGGGGTACTCTTGCCATACCTGTTTTTTTTGTATTTAGTTTTTAGTTTTAGTTATTAGTTTAGCAACACTAGGCAAAGTAGCTCTAACATACTGCACATTACATTACTATAGATAAGAATCTAGTTTTTGGATTGTCTCGTCTTGCGCACCTGCACTTTGTTATTGTACATGTAAAACGCAGAGGATAGTGAGAATCGCAATTTCGATTCCTTTGTATGTTAAGCACATGTGAAGAAGTTGACAATAAACTTGACTTTGACTTGACTCTGATATAGGTTGAACCAGAAATCATTTTTAAGTAAATCAAATTGAATCTTTTTGAATTGATTCTGATTCAAATCAGAGACCCCCAAATTGGAATCGAATTAAATCTTGAGTGCCAACGATTCCATTCCCCATTAGCCACCCTTTGCTCTGATTACTGCTTTGCTTATAAAAAAAAAAAAGAAAAGAAACATAGAAACACATTTTTCTTAGTGTTTGTGTTTCCTCACTTCTATAGGAGGACGATCCCGTTGCTTTGGGCTTATTGACTCACCAGGCTCTGGGGAAGCTTAGGGATCAGCTTGGCAGTCTACTAGAGCAGCACCAGAAGTCAACATGCAGACGGGCCTCTGCACAAGTACGTGTACTGGATGCAATATATTTATTTGAGTAATACATACAGTTCCATATGTGTGTTGTACAATGTGATGTGGTTGGAACATTAATTCTCATACAAATGAAAGCAGAAGCTAACATTCTAATATCAATATATGAACATATGAAATTAAATGAGAAAACAAAAAACTTTGACAAAATGAGGAGAGTGCATATCAACACTGTCAGTGAACTCCCATTTTCCCCGGGTCGATGTGACTGGTATTGATGACCCCAGAATAATTGGACACCATAAATTAATCTTTTTTTTTTTTTTAAAGCCAAGATGCACTTATTGCTATGGCCTTTCCATTGAGTATTATTGTGGGAAATGCACCAGCTTTGGTTTGTAATTTTATGGCAAATCCACTCTTTTATTCAAGTTGCACCAAGCAGCCCTCTATGAAATGATGACGATCCAAAAGTCCCGCTAGTTGTGCTGTCGTGTGCTCCTAAACACAGTTTTACAGCACTTCGACATGTTATACAATAAAAATTAATAACTACCGTAATTCCCCAAAGATAATACACACCTGTTTAAAAGATGCACCCTAATTTTCTGTTACCGAATATAAGACGCACCAACAATTTAGCAATAATGTAAAAAGAAATCTCATCTTCCTAAACTCTTCATATTTTCTTGGGTTCATATCCGTAACTTATATATATTTGTTGCAGCTTTCCCACATTGTGAGAGGTCATTGAACTACTCGCCAGTGTATCTAAATGTGCTCGAAACAGTTTTTCCTTTCTTTTTCCTTTTCTTTGTGACGTGGATCGAGTTCATTTTACCATAAACACCCGAAGTTGTGCAGCATCTGTGTTTCACCAAGTTTATGATTGTGTGCAAAAGACTGCAATTAATAAACAAGTGGAAATGGAATACTTTGCCCTGTTGTCTAAATGGAGCACTCGACTGCATAACTTGCCAGTCTGAATTGAAGTAGCTGGAGACATCATAACTTTTACATGACTCACTCCGTTTTAGTAATATTCCTGAGTGTAAAAACCTCAGCTAACACAAGCTGCTGTTATCTGCAACAGGTACTGGATGCTAACAGACAATTGACCTAACCATCTAGCTTGTCACATTACGGTAATTATTATAAGTAAGAATATGGCCAATATAAAAATGCACATCTGTGCGTTAAAACCCGGCTTCTTTGGCTGACAGATCAATCTTCCTCGAATGATTTAAAAAATAAATACATTTAAAAAAAATTTAAGTTACAGTTAATACAGCCATATATTTGGCCTTTATTTTTGGTAAGACAAAAAAAGTGTGTCTTACATTTGGTGAATTACGGTAATAAATGAAACATTGTTTACTTGGCCACCTTTGTGCAAAATCTCTTTTCTGCAACTCCGGTGTAAAACCAAAAGCCAATGCTCGGCTAACGTGGACCTTTTTTCCGGGTTGTACGAGGATGTTCCTCATTGTCAACGTACCCCTCGCAATTCTTTTTTGTCTGCTCGGACAGGGTGGGAGCACAGAATAAGTCTTAAAAATTCAAAAATTAATTAAATTAATTAAAATAATTACATTAATTAAATTAATTAAAAAATTCTTAAAAATGCATCAGTAGCATAAAATAACATTTTGGAAGTGTTTAAGGTGATAAATTAACATTGTAACATGGTTAAAAGCCCCAAAAAGTTGACTTTCAATGATGGGGTTTTTTTTAATAAAATTGACTTGAGTTGAGCCCAAATTTGCAGGATTCAGATATTTCAACCCTTAAGTCAAGCGAAACCTCAGGGAATGGAACCTTTTTTTTTTTTAATTATTATTTTTTTATTTCTTTTAGAATCATCGATTTGACTCTCGGTATAACAGCTACAGTATAATACTTTGTCATTGATGATCATGCCACCATCGAAAAATAACATATCAAATGCATCACACCAAAGAAAAACCTCAGACCACATCTGTAATTTTTCTTTGAACATCCGATATTTTCACAGGAACAGTGGGTGAATAACTTTCTTTACCATGGTAACCGCCATTCCTGTCTCCACTGGCCGGGAGCTGCTCTTACTGTGCTGGTAGCACTTGGACTCCTGTGTTGCTATGGCAGTCAGCCCAAGGGCAGGTAGTTCCCCTGCATTTGAACTATTGTACGCCGCCTCTGATTAATTAAAGTTGTATTTCCTCGCACGCACCACACCATGTGGAGTTCTTAAAGCTTTGGCCATTCATTTGTCATGAGTCGTAGCTCACCAAAGTGTAGCCATTGTTCCACTAATACATTTCAACAGGAGCGATTCCTCAGGGTTGAACCAAATAGTCGAATTATATATTGATGATCATTGACTTTGCCGCCGCAAAAATGGTTTTAGCTTAATGTTGACTCATTGGTGCTCTGGTGTTTTAGACATGGGTGCCTGTCAGAAATCAAGAAGTGGGTGCAACAAGCTAAGGCTATTCATGCAATCACTGAAGTTTTTTTTTTTTAAACTTCTTTTATTCCCTATAAAACTCAAAAAGTATCTTTTACCTATTTGCAAGAAGTGTGAACATTATAATCTTTTTATCTATTTATTTAAAAATCCAACCAGCACCTTTTTTATATGTGGTAATTTGGATATATATGTGATATATTTGCAGTATGAATGCTTATATACAGTAATCCAGGTGTGTCCAAATTTTTTGAAAAGTGGGCCAGATTTGGTGTGTTAAAAATGCAGAGGGGGCAACCTTGGTAAGCGTTCTTTACGTATAACAGCAATTAATTTAAATACATTTCATTTGCTTTTTTGTTTTCATTTCAGCTGTCTTAAGCATGTCTTTTGATTAATTTGAAACATACATATCAAAAATGAATTGACATAAATATTGAAATTGCATATTCATTTAACCACTTTTTTTTAACACTTTAACTTTTTTTTGTTGATTGTCGCCGTTTTAGAAAATTAGGGGCTCATACAGTCAATTACTCATATACTAATTTGCTGTTCCTAACTCAGCCTATAGATGGCAGCATTTAGCTCACGCAGGTAACAGTGCTGCTGCCCAATGTATTAATTCTCTATGCGTTATTGATTATATGACGGAGGCTGCGGGCCGAATGGAAATTGACCACGGGCCACATTTGGACCCCGGGCCGGACTTTAGACATGTCTGCAGTAATCCCTCGCTGTATTGCGGTTCATCTTTCACGGGTTTGCTGCTTCACAGATTTTTTACCATGTGGATAATTTTTTACAGTGCATTGTGCTCTGAATCCTGATAGGATCAGGGGCTTTACTGTTGTCTAGAAATAAAATATTGACACTGTACTCTATTTGTTTTTCACTTATTACAAAAGGCAAGAGGATCCAAAAGCTTGCTTTTGTCTCTCCTGTGTCTCTTCTGTAACTGCTCTGTGTGCTCAGCTCTGCACATGCTCACACGTTACCAACATGCAACACTGCCCCTCCTGAATCTGAAGTTTTAACTCTCCAGCACCCCTGAATAGACCTCACTGGGGAGGCTGAGGAGTGTGATCCCTCTGTAGTTGGAACACACCCTCCGTTCACCCTTATTAAAAAAAGAGGGACCATCACACCCAGTCTGCCAATCCAGAGATGTTGTCCACGCCATGTTGCAGAGGTATGTCAGCCAGAATAACGCTACAACATCCAGACCCTTCAGGAATTCCGGGCAGATCTCATTAACCTCTGGGGCGTTGCCACACACAAGGTTTTTGACCACCTCGATGACTTCAGCCCCAGAAATGGGAGACCCCACCTTGGAGCTTGAAGACTCTGGGTACTTTGAGTTGCTGTTTGGTGCATAGGCACAAACAACAGTCAGTCCCTGTCCCCCCACCCGGTAGCGGAGGGAGGCTTTACTCTCATCCACTGGGTTAAACCCCAATGTACAGCCGCAGAGCCGGGGTGCAATCAATATACCAACTCCTGCTCTGCACCTCTTGCCGCGGGCAACTCCAGAGTGGAAGAAAAGCCAACCCCTCTTGAGAGGACTGGTACCAGAGCCCAAGGTGTGTAAGGAGATGAGTCTGATGATATGTAGTCGGATTTTCTCGGCCTTGAACCAGCTCAGGCTCCTTCCCTGCCAGAGAGATGACATTCCATGTCTTAAGAACTGGCTTCTGTAGCCGTGGATTGGTGCGCCCTTGGCCGCTGCCCAGCTCTCTACGCACCGGACCCCATTGGCCCCTCCCACAAGTGGTGAGCCCATGTGAGGGGGGATCCACGTTGTCCCTTCGGACTTTGCCTGGCTGGGCCCCATGGGTGCAGGCCTGGCCATCAGGTGCTTGCCAACGAGCCCAATCTCCAGGCCTGGCTTTAGAGGGGGCCCCTGGTGTCCCACGTCACCATTTCTTATTATTTCACCTCTATGCAAAGCATTTTTCAAAATTTCTGCATTATTGGTTGGCTGGTTTGTCACAATCATTTGGGGCTACACAAGTGACATTACAATTCGTGTTTCAGAAGAAAAGATGTTCATGTTTAATTGAGTTAGCATGTTAGTGTGAACCTCAGCAACTGTGTATTTTTTATGGCAGCTTTGAAAAATTAACTGCAATACCTCTGACTTGTAATGTGAGACTGCAAGCTCAATTATTAGTGAGGTACTATGCTAAAATGGTTCCAAATAGCCTACATTTTCTCTCATTGAGGCACGCTGGTTTGTTTTTTCTCAACATTAAAAAGCTGCCCCGCCATTGGTTGAGTTTTCCTCTCTCGGCAACTTGGATCACCATGCATTGAACACGTCATGCCACGACACAAGATTCTACGTTCATCTTTCATATCAGGATCGGAAAGCGGCATTTGCATGTTATTTGTTAGTACTCACCAATGCCAGTACTGCCATTTTAAGGCTGTATTGAGTATGCGGCAGGAAACCGGAGCTTTAATTAAGTTGTTAATTAAAATGTTTTACTTTTTGCAGTTCTGGCAGTGAGTTGGTGAACGCTTCGGCTCTCCTCATCCTTTTGGTGTTGAATCTGATGCTGGTCAGAAGACAGGAGATGCTCAAAAGAAGTGAGATGGTTCGGCGTCTCAAAGGCATCATCACACAGCTCAGTGGTGAGCCTTGTCCTTTTTCCTCCCTATTAGCAATTTTTGATAGAGCTTGTCCTCATTTGGGTTATTGTTGAGCTGGAGTCTGTACCAGATTAATTTAGGTGAGAGGTGAGGTACACCTTGACATGCAGTCACATTAATTCATCTGCTCAAAACATGAATCATCCGCCTATCCCGTTCCATCCCAACCAGTCTAATATTTTGCTTATACATACACACACACACGCACACACACAGTGTTCTCCCTCCAGTTTGTGCTTCTTCTTTTGCATGCTCAGTGCTTCGCTTTTAATACTTTAAGACAAGTGGTTGATGCTGGTAATGCTTCTATATAAATGTAGCTAATGGCGCTAAACCTTTGTGTAGATGCAGAGAAGGAAGTCACTCCGGGTATTATGTCGTGTTGCTCCCCACTGCGGGATGTATCGATTAATGCCCGATTATCCTGTCTTCTGTTACAGAAGGGTGGTTTTCACTATCAAAGCATATGATATAGTAGATATAGGGAGGATATAGTGCCCGCTGTTATGGGGATTTTGTGTGTGTTGAAATATCTTAGGTGTAAAGTTGGGTTTTCGTAACACCCTGAAATTTGCAATAAATCTTTCAAAACCCCAGTAATCAAAGACCTATAGTATATAATGGGTCTGAAATGGGTCTGTGGCTAAAATAGTTCTATTGGCCCATCCACACGTGCTGCAGCAAGAAGGTTTAATGCGTCTCCCAGCACAATTTCCAGAACATGGAGGAGATTTCAGGAGACTGGTTGTTATTCTTGGAGAGCTGGACAGGGCCGTAGGAGGTCCTCAACCCCTCAGCACGACTGATACCTGCTCCTTTGTGCAAGGCGGAACAAGCTGAGCACTGCTCGTGCCCTACAGAATGACCTCCAGAGGGCCACTGGTGTGAATGTCTCTACCCAAACAATCAGGAACAGACTTCATGAAGTCTATATATACATATATATATACAGTGCGCCCCCGTGTTACGAACTTAATCCGTTCAGCGGCTACGCTCGTACTTGAACTGCTCGTATGACGGGCAATCCAAACCTATGTTAATTCGTGAATGCGTGCAACGCGTGCAAA